>NW_022261979.1:11869082-12126582 GCF_002021735.2 Oncorhynchus kisutch
GAGGGATGAGTTATTCCATAGGAAGGCTTCTCAGTCCTACAAACTGCCTGGTAGGCTACATTTACACAGGCAGCACAGATCAGATCTTCCTTTCCCCTACTAACCTGGTTATAGTAACACAATGTATAATGGTTTAAAGAGGGATGAGTTATTCCATAGGAAGGCTTCTCAGTCCTACAAACTGCCTGGTAGGCTACATTTACACAGGCAGCACAGATCAGATCTTCCTTTCCCCTACTAACCTGGTTATAGTAACACAATGTATAATGGTTTAAAGAGGGATGAGTTATTCCATAGGAAGGCTTCTCAGCCCTACAAACTGCCTGGTAGGCTACATTTACACAGGCAGCACAGATCAGATCTTCCTTTCCCCTACTAACCTGGTTATAGTAACACAATGTATAATGGTTTAAAGAGGGATGAGTTATTCCATAGGAAGGCTTCTCAGTCCTACAAACTGCCTGATAGGCTACATTTACACAGGCAGCACAGATCAGATCTTCCTTTCCCCTACTAACCTGGTTATAGTAACACAATGTATAATGGTTTAAAGAGGGATGAGTTATTCCATAGGAAGGCTTCTCAGCCCTACAAACTGCCTGGTAGGCTACATTTACACAGGCAGCACAGATCAGATCTTCCTTTCCCCTACTAACCTGGTTATAGTAACACAATGTATAATGGTTTAAAGAGGGATGAGTTATTCCATAGGAAGGCTTCTCAGTCCTACAAACTGCCTGGTAGGCTACATTTACACAGGCAGCACAGATCAGATCTTCCTTTCCCCTACTAACCTGGTTATAGTAACACAATGTATAATGGTTTAAAGAGGGATGAGTTATTCCATAGGAAGGCTTCTCAGTCCTACAAACTGCCTGGTAGGCTACATTTACACAGGCAGCACAGATCAGATCTTCCTTTCCCCTACTAACCTGGTTATAGTAACACAATGTATAATGGTTTAAAGAGGGATGAGTTATTCCATAGGAAGGCTTCTCAGCCCTACAAACTGCCTGATAGGCTACATTTACACAGGCAGCACAGATCAGATCTTCCTTTCCCCTACTAACCTGGTTATAGTAACACAATGTATAATGGTTTAAAGAGGGATGAGTTATTCCATAGGAAGGCTTCTCAGCCATACAAACTGCCTGGTAGGCTACATTTACACAGGCAGCACAGATCAGATCTTTCTTTCCCCTACTAATTGGTCTTTTGACCAATCACATCAGCTCTTTTGACCGATAAAATAGGCAAAAATCCGACTCAGAATTGGGCTGCCTGTGTAAACGAAGCCATGGCATCAAGTAAAAACTCAAACCGTATTGGTTAGTTATTAGTGTCCAACCCACAGCAGAGCATCTCTTACCAACATAGCTACTGAATCAGATTGACATTAAGATGACTGTGCTATATCCCTTAGTAATCCTGTGGTGTCTTTATACAGGTGATACACACACACACACACGTACACACACGTACACACGCACACACACACACACACACACACCGTCTCCTCTGTATGAGAGGCACTATCTGTTCTCACCAATGGATCTGTCAGGGTTCTGTTCTCTTCTCTCTCTACTTAACCATCCATTACAATACAGTTCTCTTCTCTCTCTTCTTAACCATCCATTACAATACAGTTCTCTTCTCTCTCTACTTAACCATCCATTACAATACAGTTCTCTTCTCTCTTCTCTCTCTTCTCTCTACTTAACCATCCATTACAATACAGTTCTCTTCTCTCTCTCCTTAACCATCCATTACAATACAGTTCTCTTCTCTCTCTTCTTAACCATCCATTACAATACAGTTCTCTTCTCTCTCTTCTTAACCATCCATTACAATACAGTTCTCTTCTCTCTTCTCTCTCTTCTCTCTCTACTTAACCATCCATTACAATACAGTTCTCTTCTCTCTTCTCTCTCTTCTCTCTCTTCTCTCTACTTAACCACCCATTACAATACAGTTCTCTTCTCTCTCTCCTTAACCACCCATTACAATACAGTTCTCTTCTCTCTCTCCTTAACCACCCATTACAATACAGTTCTCTTCTCTCTCTCCTTAACCATCCATTACAATACAGTTCTCTTCTCTCTTCTCTCTACTTAACCATCCATTACAATACAGTTCTCTTCTCTCTTCTCTCTCTTCTCTCTCTACTTAACCATCCATTACAATACAGTTCTCTTCTCTCTTCTCTCTCTTCTCTCTCTTCTCTCTACTTAACCACCCATTACAATACAGTTCTCTTCTCTCTCTCCTTAACCACCCATTACAATACAGTTCTCTTCTCTCTCTCCTTAACCACCCATTACAATACAGTTCTCTTCTCTCTCTCCTTAACCACCCATTACAATACAGTTCTCTTCTCTCTCTCCTTAACCACCCATTACAATACAGTTCTCTTCTCTCTCTCCTTAACCACCCATTACAATACAGTTCTCTTCTCTCTCTTCTTAACCATCCATTACAATACAGTTCTCTTCTCTCTCTTCTTAACCATCCATTACAATACAGTTCTCTTCTCTCTCTACTTAACAATATGAGTCAGGTCTACAATGTGAGTCAGGTCTACAGTATACAGGTCTACAATGTGAGTCAGGTCTACAGTATACAGGTCTACAGTATGAGTCAGGTCTAAAGTATGAGTCAGGTCTAAAGTATGAGTCAGGTCTACAGTATACAGGTCTACAGTATGAGTCAGGTCTACAGTATACAGGTCTACAGTATGAGTCAGGTCTAAAGTATGAGTCAGGTCTAAAGTATGAGTCAGGTCTACAGTATACAGGTCTACAGTATGAGTCAGGTCTAAAGTATGAGTCAGGTCTACAGTATGAGTCAGGTCTACAGTATACAGGTCTACAGTGTGAGTCAGGTCTACAGTATACAGGTCTACAGTATGAGTCAGGTCTACAGTTTGAGTCAGGTCTACAGTATACAGGTCTACAATGTGAGTCAGAACTACAGTATCAGTTAAGTCTACAGTATGAGTCAGGTCTAAAGTATGAGTCAGGTCTACAGTATACAGGTCTACAGTATGAGTCAGGTCTACAGTATGAGTCAGGTCTACAGTATGAGTCAGGTCTACAGTGTGAGTCAGGTCTACAGTATACAGGTCTACAGTATAAGTCAGGTCTACAGTTTGAGTCAGGTCTACAGTATACAGGTCTACAGTGTGAGTCAGGTCTACAGTATGAGTCAGGTCTACAGTATGAGTCAGGTCTACAGTATACAGGTCTACAGTATACAGATCTACAATATACAGGTCTACAGTATGAGGCAGGTCTACAGTATGAGTCAGGTCTAAAGTATGAGTCAGGTCTACAGTATACAGGTCTACAGTGTGAGTCAGGTCTACAGTATACAGGTCTACAGTGTGAGTCAGGTCTACAGTATGAGTCAGGTCTACAGTATGAGTCAGGTCTACAGTATACAGGTCTACAGTATACAGATCTACAATATACAGGTCTACAGTATGAGGCAGGTCTACAGTATGAGTCAGGTCTACAGTATACAGGTCTACAGTATACAGGTCTACAGTATGAGTCAGGTCTACAGTATACAGGTCTACAGTATGAGTCAGGTCTACAGTATACAGGTCTACAGTATACAGGTCTACAGTATGAGTCAGGTCTACAGTGTGAGTCAGGTCTACAGTATGAGTCAGGTCTACAGTGTGAGTCAGGTCTACAGTATACAGGTCTACAGTATGAGTCAGGTCTACAGTGTGAGTCAGGTCTACAGTGTGAGTCAGGTCTACAGTATACAGTGTGTGTCTGGTCTACAGTATACAGGTCTACAGTATGAGTCAGGTCTACAGTATGAGTCAGGTCTACAGTATACAGGTCTACAGTGTGAGTCAGGTCTACAGTATGAGTCAGGTCTACAGTATGAGTCAGGTCTACAGTATACAGGTCTACAGTATACAGATCTACAATATACAGGTCTACAGTGTGAGTCGGGTCTACAGTATGAGTCAGGTCTACAGTATGAGTCAGGTCTACAGTATACAGGTCTACAGTATACAGGTCTACAGTATGAGTCAGGTCTACAGTGTACAGTATACAGGTCTACAGTGTGAGTCAGGTCTACAGTATACAGCTCTACAGTATGAGTCAGGTCTACAGTATACAGGTCTACAGTATACAGGTCTACAGTATGAGTCAGGTCTACAGTGTGAGTCAGGTCTACAGTATGAGTCAGGTCTACAGTGTGAGTCAGGTCTACAGTATGAGAGTAGACTAGCTAGGCTGTAGGCTGTGGTATTGGTATGCTGTGGTGTTGGGTAGCAAATAGCTAAGCTAGGCATCAGGGATGACAGCTGAGGTTCCTCATGTTAACCCAGGAAATAGATCAGAACATCAGGGATGACAGCTGAGGTTCCTCATGTTATCCAGGAAATAGATCAGAACATCAGGGATGACAGCTGAGGTTCCTCATGTTAACCCGGGAAATAGATCAGAACATCAGGGATGACAGCTGAGGTTCCTCATGTTAACCCGGGAAATAGATCAGAACATCAGGGATGACAGCTGAGGTTCCTCATGTTAACCCGGGAAATAGATCAGAACATCAGAGATGACAGCTGAGGTTCCTCGAAATAGATCAGAACATCGGGGATGACCTCTGTGAGCAACATGTCTCTGCCGGGAGGAGATTTATCGACTTTCCTTCACACACACACACATGACTGCATCATTCAGTAGTTACACACACACACACACACACACACACACACACACACACACACACACACACACACACACACACACACACACACACACACACACACACACACGACTGCATCATTCAGAAGGTACACACACACACTCATCAATATCATTCCTTTCGGGGACAATGGGTGTTGTTTTAGGTCATTTGTAATGTGTTCCTTCTGAATTCACAACATCTGATTATTTATACAGAGTTTTTGATTAGAGTGAACATGCTGAGATTTCCCCGCAGAGCAATTTGATGTTGGCAGTTGTATAACTACCCAAAACACATCACTCAATAGCTAAAATAAACACTGGTTTAATTTAACATCTTGAGTCTACGGCTAATCTTGGATATCAGACAGCATAACAGAACTGTATGAGAGCAGATAGTATAACAGAACATTATGAGAACAGGCAGCACAGTAAAACATTAGGATAGCAGGCAGCACAGTAAAACATTAGGATAACAGGCAGCACAGTAAAACATTAGGATAACAGGCAGCACAGCAGGCAGCATAGTAAAACATTAGGATAACAGGCAGCATAGTAAAACATTAGGATAACAGGCAGCATAGTAAAACATTAGGATAACAGGCAGCATAGCAGGCAGCATAGTAAAACATTAGGATAACAGGCAGCATAGCAGGCAGCATAGTAAAACATTAGGATAACAGGCAGCATAGCAGGCAGCATAGTAAAACATTATGATAACAGGCAGCATAGTAGAACATTATGATAACAGGCAGCACAGCAGGCAGCATAGCAGGCAGCATAGTAAAACATTAGGATAACAGGCAGCATAGCAGGCAGCATAGTAAAACATTAGGATAACAGGCAGCATAGCAGGCAGCATAGTAAAACATTAGGATAACAGGCAGCATAGCAGGCAGCATAACAGGCAGCATAGTAAAACATTAGGATAACAGGCAGCATAGCAGGCAGCATAGTAAAACATTAGGATAACAGGCAGCATAGCAGGCAGCATAGTAAAACATTAGGATAACAGGCAGCATAGCAGGCAGCATAGTAGAACATTAGGATAACAGGCAGCATAGCAGGCAGCATAGCAGGCAGCATAGTAAAACATTAGGATAACAGGCAGCATAGCAGGCAGCATAGTAAAACATTAGGATAACAGGCAGCATAGCAGGCAGCATAACAGGCAGCATAGTAAAACATTAGGATAACAGGCAGCATAGCAGGCAGCATAGTAAAACATTAGGATAACAGGCAGCATAGCAGGCAGCATAGTAAAACATTAGGATAACAGGCAGCATAGCAGGCAGCATAGTGAAACATTAGGATAACAGGCAGCATAGCAGGCAGCATAGTAAAACATTAGGATAGCAGGCAGCATAGTAGGGCATTCCCAGCAGGAAGAACCGGTGAAAATGACGTCCTTGGACTACCAGAAAGAGTAGCTGGACCCACTCTCACTTCTGCCTCTATCCCTCCATATCTAAAATAGTGACTGTCGTTGTGTGGACACAACGATACTGTCTGTAGATACTGGTGGTCTCCTAAATGGCTTCCTATTCCCTATGTTGTGCACTACGCCCTATGTTGCCCTGGGCAACGGTAATGCACTATAAAAGGATTAGGGTGTCATTTTTTTATTTTACCTTTATTTTACTAGGCAAGTCAGTTAAGAACAAATTCTTATTTTCAATGACAGCCTAGGAACAGTGGGTTAACTGCTAGGCTAGCTACGGGATGGTTTCTGTGGATACTGCTAGGCTAGCTACGGGATGGTTTCTGTGGATACTGCTAGGCTAGCTACGGGATGGTCTCTGTGGATACGGCTAGGCTAGCTACAGGATGGTATCTGTGGATACTGCTAGGCTAGCTACAGGATGGTTTCTGTGGATGCTGCTAGGCTAGCTACAGGAGTATCTGTGGATACTGCTAGGCTAGCTACAGGAGTATCTGTGGATACTGCTAGGCTAGCTACAGGATGGTCTCTGTGGATACTGCTAGGCTAGCTACAGGATGGTCTCTATGGATACTGCTAGGCTAGCTACAGGATGGTCTCTGTGGATACTGCTAGGCTAGCTACAGGAGTATCTGTGGATACTGCTAGGCTAGCTACAGGATGGTCTCTGTGGATACTGCTAGGCTAGCTACAGGATGGTCTCTATGGATACTGCTAGGCTAGCTACAGGATGGTCTCTGTGGATACTGCTAGGCTAGCTACATGATGGTATCTGTGGATACTGCTAGGCTAGCTACAGGGTGGTCTCTGTAGATACTGCTAGGCTAGCTACAGGCTGTAAACCTTCAGGCCTGCCTGACTCCTGACAACTCTCCTCCTCAGGGTTAGTTGGCGAAGGCTAATGCATTGTATTGAAGCCTTAGATACCTGACATTTGGCAAAAATGTTGGTGCTCTTGAAAGGTTGCAGAGTGCAAGGTAGGCAGGGAGCTGTACTCCTCCTCCCTGTCAAATCAAATAACAGAATGGGAGGGACAAATCAAACTGGGATTTCAACTTAACTTAATGACCAAAATGTAAACTACATGGTTAAATCCTCTCTAACATAGACACCTCTTAAATGGACTGTCACGTTCTGACCTTAGTTCTTTTATTATGTCTTTGTTTTAAGTATGGTCAGGGTGTGAGTTGTTGTGGGTTTGTCTATGTTCCGTTTTCTATGTTGTCTTTGTTTTAAGTATGGTCAGGGCGTGAGTTGTTGTGGGTTTGTCTATGTTCCGTTTTCTATGTTGTCTTTGTTTTAAGTATGGTCAGGGCGTGAGTTGTTGTGGGTTTGTCTATGTTCCGTTTTCTATGTTGTCTTTGTTTTAAGTATGGTCAGGGCGTGAGTTGTTGTGGGTTTGTCTATGTTCCGTTTTCTATGTTGTGTTTGCGTTTGGCCCTGGTATGGTTCTCAATCAGAGGCAGGTGTCGTTAGTTGTCTCTGATTGAGAATCATACTTAGGTAGCCGTTTTCCAGTTGTGTTTCGCGGGTGTTTATTTCCTGTTCTGTGTTTATATTTCACCGTTCAGGACTGTTTTCGTTTCGTTCTCGTGTTTTGTTGTTTTTGTCCGAGTATTCGTTTTCATTAAAAGAGATAATGAATACTTACCACGCTGCACCTTGGTCCTCCTCTCTTTCTCCCAACGACGAACGTTACATGGACATAGAATTAGAATCAGAATGGTACTGATCCAATCAAGAGAGTTATAGCAGCAGACCTGCATGACAGTACAGTGACTCCCTGATCAATTTGTGGAGCGACTGATTGAGATGTATCTCTGTAAGCTCCTGTCAGCTGTGCATCTTTACTCCTAAAGGACTGGAAGCCAAAGCTTGTATATACAAACAGAATTACACAAGCATGACAAACCTTATACCCAATAACCAGGAGAAATCATTACTACTAAAGTGGTGAAGAAAGGGGGAGAAGAGGGGAGAGGAGAGATGGGGGAGGGGAGACGACGAGGGAGAGGGGGGACGAGAGGAGGGGAGAAGAGGGAGAGGAGACGAGAGGAGGGGAGAAGAGGGAGAGGAGACGAGAGGAGGGGAGACGGGAGTGAGGGGAGACGAGAGGAGGGGAGAAGAGGGAGAGGAGACGAGAGGAGGGGAGAGGAGACGAGAGGAGGGGAGAAGAGGGAGAGGAGAGGAGGGGAGAAGATGGGAGAGGAGGGGAGAAGAGGGGAGAGGAGACGAGAGGAGGGGAGACGGGAGTGAGGGGAGACGAGAGGAGGGGAGAAGAGAGAGAGGAGAGGAGAGGAGGGGAGAAGAGGGGAGAAGAGGGAGAGGAGACGAGAGGAGACGAGAGGAGGGGAGAAGAGGGAGAGGAGAGGAGAGGAGGGGAGAAGATGGGAGAGGAGGGGAAAAGAGGGGAGAGGAGACGAGAGGAGGGGAGAAGATGGGAGAGGAGAGACGGGGGAGGGGAGATGATGAGGGAGAGGGGGGACGAGAGGAGGGGAGAAGAAGGAGAGGAGACGAGAGGAGGGGAGACAAGGGGGGAGAAGAGGGGAGAGGGGAGACGGGGGAGGGGAGACGACGAGGGAGAGGGGGGACGAGAGGAGGGGAGAAGAGGGGAGAAGAGGGAGAGGAGACGAGAGGAGGGGAGACGGGAGTGAGGGGAGACGAGAGGATGGAGAGACAAGGGGGGAGAAGAGGGGAGAGGAGAGACGGGGGAGGGGAGACGAAGAGGGAGAGGGGGGACGAGAGGAGGGGAGAAGAGGGGAGAAGAGGGAGAGGAGACGAGAGGAGGGGAGATGGGAGTGAGGGGAGACGAGAGGACCCTGATCAGCTTATTCTGGGTTAGCTGGAGCTTCCACTTCATTCGTTTAGATAAGCCCCCAAACCAGGAGGTACTAGCATAGTCAAAATGGCATTGAATGAGGGTTGTAGCTAGCACTTTCATTGAGTCCGTATCAAGCAGCTTGGATTTTCTAGTCAAAAACTGGCATTAAACTTCCCTAGCAATTTTAGCGGCCATGCTCACACCTCCCAAGCTTCCATCAAGGATACATTCCAGGTAGCTAACAGAGGTTTTAGTAGTCAACAAATCACACTGGTCAGTAGTCAGCAAAACAGGCTGGTCTGTCTGATACAATAGAAGGTTAGCAGGCTGGTCTGTCTGAGGTGATACAATAGAAGGTTAGCAGGCTGATCTGGCTGATACAATAGAAGGTTAGCAGGCTGGTCTGTCTGATACAATAGAAGGTTAGCAGGCTGGTCTGTCTGATACAATAGAAGGTTAGCAGGCTGGTCTGTCTGAGGTGATACAATAGAAGGTTAGCAGGCTGGTCTGTCTGATACAATAGAAGGTTAGCAGGCTGATCTGGCTGATACAATAGAAGGTTAGCAGGCTGGTCTGTCTGATACAATAGAAGGTTAGCAGGCTGGTCTGTCTGATACAATAGACGGTTAGCAGGCTGGTCTGTCTGATACAATAGAAGGTTAGCAGGCTGGTCTGTCTGATACAATAGAAGGTTAGCAGGCTGGTCTGTCTGATACAATAGAAGGCTAGCAGGCTGGTCTGGCTGATACAATAGAAGGTTAGCAGGCTGGTCTGTCTGATACAATAGAAGGCTAGCAGGCTGGTCTGTCTGATACAATAGAAGGTTAGCAGGCTGGTCTGTCTGATACAACAGAAGGCTAGCAGGCTGGTCTGTCTGAGGTGATACAACAGAAGGCTAGCAGGCTGATCTGTCTGAGGTGATACAATAGAAGACTAGCAGGTTAGTCTGCCTGAGGTGATACAATAGAAGGCTAGCAGGCTGGTCTGTCTGAGGTGATACAATAGAAGGCTAGCAGGCTAGTCTGTCTGAGGTGATACAATAGAAGACTAGCAGGTTAGTCTGCCTGAGGTGATACAATAGAAGACTAGCAGGCTGGTTTGAATGAGGTGATACAATAGAAGGTCAGCAGGCTGGTCTGGCAGATACAATAGAAGGTCAGCAGGCTGGTCTGGCAGATACAATAGAAGGTCAGCAGGCTGGTCTGACTGAGGCGACACAGTAGAAGGTTAGCAGGCTGGTCTGGCTGAGGTGATACCATAGAAGGCTAACAGGCTGGTCTGATTGATACAATAGAATACTAGCAGGCTGGTCTGATTGATACAATAGAAGACTAGCAGGCTGGTCTGTCTAGCAGGCACACACGGCACAGAGGGGAGTTGACCTGTCCACACACAATCTTCAGAGCCTCAACCCCATTACCCAGTGGGATATTGGTCTCTCTCACACAGAGCAGACTCAACCAACCACTACCCTGACTGCTGCTCCAGGGAATACACAGGCTATTTGATTTTCTCAGGCCTCTCTCTTTCCTGCCTGACACACACATTGAAACACGTAAACACATGAAGACACAGAGTTACACACACACATATGCAACCATGTGCCACACAATCATACGAACAGACAAAGGCTCATACGAACAGACAAAGGCTCATACGAACAGACAAAATGTATTCAATTGTCATACTTGAGTAAAAGTGAAGATACCTTAATACTCAAGTAAAAGTCACCCAGTAAAAATACTACTTGAGTAAATGTATAAAAGTACTTGGTTTTAAATATACTTAAGTATCAAAAGTAAAATATTAGATAATTTCAAGTTCCTTATATTAAGCAAACCAGACGGCACAATTTTTTTTTATTTTAATTTTATTGACGGATAGCCAGGGGAGCACTCCAACTCTCAGACATAATTTACAAAAAAGCATTTGTGTTTAGTGAGTCTGCCAGATCAGAGGCAGTAGGGATGGACCAGGGATGTTCTCTGTTTAGTGAGTCCTCCAGATCAGAGGCAGTAGGGATGACCAGGGATGTTCTCTGTTTAGTGAGTCCTCCAGATCAGAGGCAGTAGGGATGACCAGGGATGTTCTCTGTTTAGTGAGTCCTCCAGATCAGAGACAGTAGGGATGACCAGGGATGTTCTCTGTTTAGTGAGTCCTCCAGATCAGAGGCAGTAGGGATGACCAGGGATGTTCTCTGTTTAGTGAGTCCTCCAGATCAGAGACAGTAGGGATGGACCAGGGATGTTCTCTTGACAAGGGTGTAAATTGGACCATTTTCCTGTCAAAATGTAAGGAGTGCTTTTGGGTATCAGGGGCACGGAGGGGAGTTGGTATTTCTTTATGGAGTCAAAAGTTATTTTCTTTAGGAGGTCAAGTAAAAGTAAAAGTTGCCAAAAAATATAAATCGTAAAGTAAAGTACAGATACCCCCAAAAAATGACTTAAGTAGTACTTTAAAGTATTTTTACTTAAGTACTTTACACAACTGCAAATGCTCATTGATGCACACACACACACACACACACACACACACACACACACACACACACACACACACACACACACACACACACACACACACACACACACACACGCTCTCATTGGGAAAGTATTCAGACCCCTTGACTTTCCCCACATTTTCTTACATTACAGCCTTATTCTAAAATGGATCAAATACTTTTTCCCCCTCATCAATCTACACACAATACCTCATAATGACATCATAATACCCCATAATGACATCATAATACCTCATAGTGACATCATAATACCTCATAATGACATCATAATACCCCATAATGACATCATAATACCCCATAATGACATCACAATACCCCATAATGACATCACAATACCCCATAATGACATCACAATACCCCATAATGACATCACAACACCCCATAATGACATCACAACACCCCATAATGACATCACAATACCCCATAATGACATCATAATACCCCATAATGACATCACAACACCCCATAATGACATCACAATACCCCATAATGACATCACAATACCCCATAATGACATCACAACACCCCATAATGACATCACAACACCCCATAATGACATCACAATACCCCATAATGACATCATAATACCCCATAATGACATCACAATACCCCATAATGACATCACAATACCCCATAATGACATCATAATACCCCATAATGACATCACAATACCCCATAATGACATCATAACACCCCATAATGACAAAGCAAAAACTGGTTGTAAAATGATTCGATTTTTTAAAATGTATTAAATATAATAATAATACATTTCCATACAGAAGGTTGACAGTCAAAAGGTTGGACACACCTACTCCTTCAAGGGTGTTTCTTTATGTTTTACTATTTTCTACATTGTAGATTCTTCAAAGTAGCAACCCGTTGACTTGTTGACAGCTTTGCACACTCTTGGCATTCTCTTAACCAGCTTAATGAGGAATGTTGTTCCAACAGTCTTGAAGGAGTTCCCACATATGCTGAGCACTTGTTGGCTGCTTTTCCTTCACTCTGCGGTCCAACTCATCCCAAACCATCTGTCACGCCCTGGCCACAGAGAGGCTTTTATTCTCTAATTAGGCCAGGGTGTGGCTAGGGTGGGCATTCTAGTTTCTTTATTTCTATGTTCTCTATTTCTTTGTGTTTTGGCCGGGTGTGGTTCTCAATCAGAAGCAGCTGTCTATCATTGTCTCTGATTGAGAATCATACTTAGGCAGCTTTTTCCCCCACCTGGGTTTGTGGGTAGTTGTTTTCTGTTTTGTGTTTCTGCACCAGAACTAGCCTTCTATTGGATCAGCCAGACCAGCCTGCTAGCCTTCTATTGGATCAGCCAGACCAGCCTGCTAGCCTTCTATTGGATCAGCCAGACCAGCCTGCTAGCCTTCTATTGGATCAGCCAGATCAGCCTGCTAGCCTTCTATTGGATCAGCCAGACCAGCCTGCTAGCCTTCTATTGGATCAGCCAGACCAGCCTGCTAGCCTTCTATTGGATCAGCCAGACCAGCCTGCTAGCCTTCTATTGGATCAGCCAGACCAGCCTGCTAGCCTTCTATTGGATCAGCCAGACCAACCATGCTAGCCTTCTATTGGATCAGCCAGACCAGCCTGCTAGCCTTCTATTGGATCAGCCAGACCAGCCTGCTAGCATTCTATTGGATCAGCCAGACCAGCCTGCTAGCCTTCTATTGGATCAGCCAGACCAACCATGCTAGCCTTCTATTGGATCAGCCAGACCAGCCTGCTAGCCTTCTATTGGATCAGCCAGACCAGCCTGCTAGCCTTCTATTGGATCAGCCAGACCAACCATGCTAGCCTTCTATTGGATCAGCCAGACCAGCCTGCTAGCCTTCTATTGGATCAGCCAGACCAACCATGCTAGCCTTCTATTGGATCAGCCAGACCAGCCTGCTAGCCTTCTATTTGATCAGCCAGACCAACCATGCTAGCCTTCTATTGGATCAGCCAGACCAGCCTGCTAGCCTTCTATTGGATCAGCCAGACCAGCCTGCTAGCCTTCTATTGGATCAGCCAGACCAACCTGCTAGCCTTCTATTGGATCAGCCAGACCAACCATGCTAGCCTTCTATTGGATCAGCCAGACCAGCCTGCTAGCCTTCTATTGGATCAGCCAGACCAGCCTGCTAGCCTTCTATTGGATCAGCCAGACCAGCCTGCTAGCCTTCTATTGGATCAGCCAGACCAGCCTGCTAGCCTTCTATTGGATCAGCCAGACCAGCCTGCTAGCCTTCTATTGGACGGAACTGTTTCTTTTTGTTCCACTTTATTTTGTATCAGTGTTCAGTTTGAATAAATTACCATGAACACGTACCACGCTGCGCTTTGGTCCTCTTCTTCAGACGAACGTGACACCATCTCAGTTGGGTTGAGTTTGGGTGATTGCGGAGGCCAGGTCATCTAATGCAGCACTCCAACACACTCCTTCTTGGTCAAATAGGCCTTACACAACCTGGAGGTGTGTTGGGTCATTGTCCTGTTGAACAAAAAAATGATAGTCCCACAAAATGCAAACCAGATGGGATGGCGTATCGCTTCAGAATGCTATGGTAGCCATGCTGGTGAAGTGTGCTTTGAATTCTAAATAAATCACAGACTGTATCACCAGCAAAGCATTCCCACACCATCACACCTCCTCCTCCATGCTTCATGGTGGAAACCACACATGCAGAGATCATCCGTTCACCTACTCTGCGTCTCAGGTTGGAACCAAAAAATCTCAAATTTGAACTCATCAGAACGAAGGACAGATTTCCACCGGTCTAATGTCCATTGCTCATGTTTCTTGACCCAAGCAAGTCTCTTCTTATTATTGGTGTCCTTTAGAAGTGGTTGAAGGTTGAGCCTCTTCGATGATGCTATGCCATGTTTTCAGAAAGGGTAGTAGACCGAGCTTCAATCAACATGGGAAGACTTGCAGCCAAAATTGGCATTTCTTTCTGTAGGTGTTCTGAAATGTCTCTGGTAAGCAGTATTAGGGACACTCTCTGTTTGTTTTTATGTAGGTCATTCAGCAGACACTCTTTTCCAGAGTGACTTACAGTCAGTGCATCTGAGGTAGATAAAATCACCACCTCGTAATTCTAAGTAAAAGCTTACTCTTATTACCGTGTTTTATTATGGTATATGATGTGGTGTTGCTATGGGAACAGACCAGGGTTAGTGTTTTATTATGGTATATGATGTTGTGTTGCTATGGGAACAGACCAGGGTCAGTGTCGTGTTGCTGTGGGAAAATACCAGGGTTAGTGTTTTATTATGGTATATAATGTTGTGTTGCTATGGGAACAGACCAGGGTCAGTGTCGTGTTGCTATGGGAACAGACCAGGGTTAGTGTTTTATTATGGTATATAATGTTGTGTTGCTATGGGAACAGACCAGGGTCAGTGTTTTATTATGGTATATGATGTTGTGTTGCTATGGGAACAGACCAGGGTTAGTGTCGTGTTGCTATGGGAACAGACCAGGGTTAGTGTTTTATTATGGTATATGATGTTGTGTTGCTATGGGAACAGACCAGGGTCAGTGTTTTATTATGGTATATGATGTTGTGTTGCTATGGGAACAGACCAGGGTTAGTGTTTTATTATGGTATATGATGTTGTGTTGCTATGGGAACAGACCAGGGTTAGTGTTTTATTATGGTATATGATGTTGTGTTGCTATGGGAACAGACCAGGGTCAGTGTTTTATTATGGTATATGATGTTGTGTTGCTATGGGAACAGACCAGGGTTAGTGTTTTATTATGGTATATGATGTTGTGTTGCTGTGGGAACAGGCCAGGGTCAGTGTTTTATTATGGTATATGATGTTGTGTTGCTGTGGGAACAGACCAGGGTTAGTGTCGTGTTGCTATGGGAACAGACCAGGGTTAGTGTTTTATTATGGTATATGATGTTGTGTTGCTGTGGGAACAGGCCAGGGTCAGTGTTTTATTATGGTATATGATGTTGTGTTGCTATGGGAACAGACCAGGGTCAGTGTCGTGTTGCTGTGGGAAAAGACCAGGGTCAGTGTTTTATTATGGTATATGATGTTGTGTTGCTATGGGAACAGACCAGGGTCAGTGTTTTATTATGGTATATGATGTGGTGTTGCTGTGGTAACAGACCAGGGTCAGTGTTTTATTATGGTATATGATGTTGTGTTGCTATGGGAACAGACCAGGGGCAGTGTTTTATTATGGTATATGATGTTGTGTTGCTATGGGAACAGACCAGGGTTAGTGTTTTATTATGGTATATGATGTTGTGTTGCTGTGGGAACAGACCAGGGTTAGTGTGGTGTTGCTGTGGGAACAGACCAGGGTCAGTGTTTTATTATGGTATATGATGTTGTGTTGCTATGGGAACAGACCAGGGTTAGTGTTTTATTATGGTATATGATGTTGTGTTGCTGTGGGAACAGACCAGGGTTAGTGTGGTGTTGCTGTGGGAACAGACCAGGGTCAGTGTTTTATTATGGTATATGATGTTGTGTTGCTGTGGGAACAGACCAGGGTTAGTGTCGTGTTGCTATGGGAACAGACCAGGGTCAGTGTTTTATTATGGTATATGATGTTGTGTTGCTATGGGAACAGACCAGGGTCAGTGTTTTATTATGGTATATGATGTTGTGTTGCTATGGGAACAGACCAGGGTTAGTGTTTTATTATGGTATATGATGTTGTGTTGCTGTGGGAACAGGCCAGGGTTAGTGTCGTGTTGCTATGGGAACAGACCAGGGTTAGTGTTTTATTATGGTATATGATGTTGTGTTGCTGTGGGAACAGGCCAGGGTTAGTGTCGTGTTGCTATGGGAACAGACCAGGGTCAGTGTTTTATTATGGTATATGATGTTGTGTTGCTGTGGGAACAGACCAGGGTTAGTGTCGTGTTGCTATGGGAACAGACCAGGGTTAGTGTTTTATTATGGTATATGATGTTGTGTTGCTGTGGGAACAGACCAGGGTCAGTGTTTTATTATGGTATATGATGTTGTGTTGCTGTGGGAACAGACCAGGGTTAGTGTCGTGTTGCTATGGGAACAGACCAGGGTTAGTGTTTTATTATGGTATATGATGTTGTGTTGCTGTGGGAACAGACCAGGGTTAGTGTTTTATTATGGTATATGATGTTGTGTTGCTGTGGGAACAGACCAGGGTTAGTGTGGTGTTGCTGTGGGAACAGACCAGGGTAAGTGTTTTATTATGGTATATGATGTTGTGTTGCTATGGGAACAGACCAGGGTTAGTGTTTTATTATGGTATATGATGTTGTGTTGCTATGGGAACAGACCAGGGTTAGTGTCGTGTTGCTATGGGAACAGACCAGGGTTAGTGTTTTATTATGGTATATGATGTTGTGTTGCTATGGGAACAGACCAGGGTCAGTGTTTTATTATGGTATATGATGTTGTGTTGCTGTGGGAACAGACCAGGGTCAGTGTTTTATTATGGTATATGATGTCGTGTTGCTGTGGGAACAGACCAGGGTCAGTGTTTTATTATGGTATATGATGTTGTGTTGCTGTGGGAACAGACCAGGGTCAGTGTCGTGTTGCTGTGGGAAAATACCAGGGTTAGTGTTTTATTATGGTATATAATGTTGTGTTGCTATGGGAACAGACCAGGGTCAGTGTCGTGTTGCTATGGGAACAGACCAGGGTTAGTGTTTTATTATGGTATATAATGTTGTGTTGCTATGGGAACAGACCAGGGTCAGTGTTTTATTATGGTATATGATGTTGTGTTGCTGTGGGAACAGACCAGGGTTAGTGTCGTGTTGCTATGGGAACAGACCAGGGTTAGTGTTTTATTATGGTATATGATGTTGTGTTGCTATGGGAACAGACCAGGGTCAGTGTCGTGTTGCTATGGGAACAGACCAGGGTTAGTGTTTTATTATGGTATATAATGTTGTGTTGCTATGGGAACAGACCAGGGTCAGTGTCGTGTTGCTATGGGAACAGACCAGGGTTAGTGTTTTATTATGGTATATAATGTTGTGTTGCTATGGGAACAGACCAGGGTCAGTGTCGTGTTGCTATGGGAACAGACCAGGGTTAGTGTTTTATTATGGTATATAATGTTGTGTTGCTATGGGAACAGACCAGGGTCAGTGTTTTATTATGGTATATGATGTTGTGTTGCTGTGGGAACAGACCAGGGTTAGTGTCGTGTTGCTATGGGAACAGACCAGGGTTAGTGTTTTATTATGGTATATGATGTTGTGTTGCTATGGGAACAGACCAGGGTCAGTGTTTTATTATGGTATATGATGTTGTGTTGCTATGGGAACAGACCAGGGTTAGTGTTTTATTATGGTATATGATGTTGTGTTGCTATGGGAACAGACCAGGGTCAGTGTTTTATTATGGTATATGATGTTGTGTTGCTATGGGAACAGACCAGGGTCAGTGTTTTATTATGGTATATGATGTTGTGTTGCTATGGGAACAGACCAGGGTTAGTGTTTTATTATGGTATATGATGTTGTGTTGCTGTGGGAACAGGCCAGGGTCAGTGTTTTATTATGGTATATGATGTTGTGTTGCTGTGGGAACAGACCAGGGTTAGTGTCGTGTTGCTATGGGAACAGACCAGGGTTAGTGTTTTATTATGGTATATGATGTTGTGTTGCTGTGGGAACAGGCCAGGGTCAGTGTTTTATTATGGTATATGATGTTGTGTTGCTATGGGAACAGACCAGGGTCAGTGTTTTATTATGGTATATGATGTTGTGTTGCTATGGGAACAGACCAGGGTCAGTGTCGTGTTGCTGTGGGAAAAGACCAGGGTCAGTGTTTTATTATGGTATATGATGTTGTGTTGCTATGGGAACAGACCAGGGTCAGTGTTTTATTATGGTATATGATGTGGTGTTGCTGTGGGAACAGACCAGGGTCAGTGTTTTATTATGGTATATGATGTTGTGTTGCTATGGGAACAGACCAGGGGCAGTGTTTTATTATGGTATATGATGTTGTGTTGCTATGGGAACAGACCAGGGTTAGTGTTTTATTATGGTATATGATGTTGTGTTGCTGTGGGAACAGACCAGGGTTAGTGTGGTGTTGCTGTGGGAACAGACCAGGGTCAGTGTTTTATTATGGTATATGATGTTGTGTTGCTATGGGAACAGACCAGGGTTAGTGTTTTATTATGGTATATGATGTTGTGTTGCTGTGGGAACAGACCAGGGTTAGTGTGGTGTTGCTGTGGGAACAGACCAGGGTCAGTGTTTTATTATGGTATATGATGTTGTGTTGCTGTGGGAACAGACCAGGGTTAGTGTCGTGTTGCTATGGGAACAGACCAGGGTCAGTGTTTTATTATGGTATATGATGTTGTGTTGCTATGGGAACAGACCAGGGTCAGTGTTTTATTATGGTATATGATGTTGTGTTGCTATGGGAACAGACCAGGGTTAGTGTTTTATTATGGTATATGATGTTGTGTTGCTGTGGGAACAGGCCAGGGTTAGTGTCGTGTTGCTATGGGAACAGACCAGGGTTAGTGTTTTATTATGGTATATGATGTTGTGTTGCTGTGGGAACAGGCCAGGGTTAGTGTCGTGTTGCTATGGGAACAGACCAGGGTCAGTGTTTTATTATGGTATATGATGTTGTGTTGCTGTGGGAACAGACCAGGGTTAGTGTCGTGTTGCTATGGGAACAGACCAGGGTTAGTGTTTTATTATGGTATATGATGTTGTGTTGCTGTGGGAACAGACCAGGGTCAGTGTTTTATTATGGTATATGATGTTGTGTTGCTGTGGGAACAGACCAGGGTTAATGTCGTGTTGCTATGGGAACAGACCAGGGTTAGTGTTTTATTACGGTATATGATGTTGTGTTGCTATGGGAACAGACCAGGGTCAGTGTTTTATTATGGTATATGATGTTGTGTTGCTGTGGGAACAGACCAGGGTCAGTGTTTTATTATGGTATATGATGTCGTGTTGCTGTGGGAACAGACCAGGGTCAGTGTTTTATTATGGTATATGATGTTGTGTTGCTGTGGGAACAGACCAGGGTCAGTGTCGTGTTGCTGTGGGAACAGACCAGGGTTAGTGTTTTATTATGGTATATGATGTTGTGTTGCTATGGGAACAGACCAGGGTTAGTGTTTTATTATGGTATATGATGTTGTGTTGCTATGGGAAAAGACCAGGGTCAGTGTTTTATTATGGTATATGATGTTGTGTTGCTGTGGGAACAGACCAGGGTCAGTGTTTTATTATGGTATATGATGTTGTGTTGCTATGGGAACAGACCAGGGTCCGTGTTTTATTATGGTATATGATGTTGTGTTGCTATGGGAACAGACCAGGGTCAGTGTCGTGTTGCTGTGGGAAAAGACCATGGTCAGTGTTTTATTATGGTATATGTTGTTGTGTTGCTATGGGAACAGACCAGGGTCAGTGTTTTATTATGGTATATGATGTGGTGTTGCTGTGGGAACAGACCAGGGTCAGTGTTTTATTATGGTATATGATGTTGTGTTGCTATGGGAACAGACCAGGGTTAGTGTTTTATTATGGTATATGATGTTGTGTTGCTATGGGAACAGACCAGGGTTAGTGTTTTATTATGGTATATGATGTTGTGTTGCTGTGGGAACAGACCAGGGTTAGTGTCGTGTTGCTATGGGAACAGACCAGGGTCAGTGTTTTATTATGGTATATGATGTTGTGTTGCTATGGGAACAGACCAGGGTCAGTGTTTTATTATGGTATATGATGTCGTGTTGCTGTGGGAACAGACCAGGGTTAGTGTCGTGTTGCTGTGGGAACAGACCAGGGTTAGTGTCGTGTTGCTATGGGAACAGACCAGGGTTAGTGTCGTGTTGCTGTGGGAACACACCAGGGTTAGTGTCGTGTTGCTGTGGGAACACACCAGGGTTAGTGTCGTGTTGCTGTGGGAACAGACCAGGTTAAGTGTCGTGTTGCTATGGGAACAGACCAGGGTTAGTGTCGTGTTGCTGTGGGAACAGACTAGGGTTAGTGTTGTGTTGTTGTAGGAACAGACCAGGGTTAGTGTCGTGTTGCTGTGGTAACAGACCAGGGTTAGTGTCGTGTTGCTATGGGAACAGACCAGGGTTAGTGTTGTGCTGCTGTGGGAACAGACCAGGGTTAGTGTCGTGTTGCAACAGACCAGGGTTAGTGTCGTGTTGCTATGGGAACAGACCAGGGTTAGTGTCGTGTTGCTGTGGTAACAGACCAGGGTTAGTGTCGTGTTGCTATGGTAACAGACCAGGGTTAGTGTCGTATTGCTGTGGTAACAGATCAGGGGTTAGTGTCGTATTGCTGTGGTAACAGACCAGGGTTAGTGTCTTGTTGCTATGGGAACAGATCAGGGGTTAGTGTCGTGTTGCTATGGGAACAGACCAGGGTTAGTGTCGTATTGCTGTGGTAACAGACCAGGGTTAGTGTCGTGTTGCTGTGGGAACAGACCAGGGTTAGTGTTGTGTTGTTGTAGGAACAGACCAGGGTTAGTGTCGTGTTGCTGTGGTAACAGACCAGGGTTGGTGTCATGTTGCTATGGGAACAGATCAGGGGTTAGTGTCGTATTGCTGTGGTAACAGACCAAGGTTAGTGTCGGTCAGCATTCCGCCTGTGGTCAGATGACACTTTAAATGAGACACTTTGCCTAAGTGGGAAGTCAGGATCCACACATACATCTTCAGAAAGATCTAGAATACCGTAAAGCCAAGGTGAGAGCGCTGTTCAATAAAGCCAGACCGTGGCGACTGTACCTCCTTGTTGTCAGTTGACACATTTAAAAAAGACACCCGTTGGTTTGTTTGTTCCAGTGTTTCTCACAGTCGAACACTATAATCTGTATAGTCTTTAACGTCGACGTTATTAAATGTCTGGTTCAGAATTAGAGGCAGAAATGTAAGTTTTACTCTAAAAAAATTTGATTTCCTGGTTAGACTTGTAATTAGTCAGGTTAAGTCAAAATGAGCAAAAAAAAATGTTTGTTTACAATAAGGATGCGGTGAGACCTGAGGAGCCATGAACCTTTCTCCACATGATGTCTCACATCCTATAGCACGTTGAAATGGACTGAATATAGTGGAATGTATACAGTACACTACCTGGAACAGTTAGCCTGTATTGCTTGTATTGATTGTGACATTATATAAGATGATTTAGTGTCTTCCATTCAAGTTCCTCCCACCGGAATAAAAATTGTATTGATCTGTAGGAGGGACGGCGGTGCAGGGATTTAGAGAATGAGGGATACTTTATAACATCTTGGCTGACTCTCTGTCTTTGTAGAGGTGATAAAAAACAGTCAAAAACCTCATCTGAGGCCAAAATGGCCCCCTATTAGCTAGAGTATACAGTGTATTCCTTTTAGCTGTAACAGGGTGATGCTCAACTCCTCTGTTGTTTCGGTGTCCTGGCTACCAGGCTGTAACAGGGTGATGCTCAACTCCTCTGTTGTTTCGGTGTCCTGGCTACCAGGCTGTAACAGGGTGATGCTCAACTCCTCTGTTGTTTCGGTGTCCTGGCTACCAGGCTGTATCAGGGTGATGCTCAACTCCTCTGTTGTTTCGGTGTCCTGGCTACCAGGCTGTAACAGGGTGATGCTCAACTCCTCTGTTGTTTCGGTGCCCTGGCTACCAGGCTGTAACAGGGTGATGCTCAACTCCTCTGTTGTTTCGGTGTCCTGGCTACCAGGCTGTAACAGGGTGATGCTCAACTCCTCTGTTGTTTCGGTGTCCTGGCTACCAGGCTGTAACAGGGAGATGCTCAACTCCTCTGTTGTTTCGGTGTCCTGGCTACCAGGCTGTAACAGGGTGATGCTCAACTCCTCTGTTGTTTCGGTGTCCTGGCTACCAGGCTGTAACAGGGTGATGCTCAACTCCTCTGTTGTTTCGTTGTCCTGGCTACCAGGCTGTATCAGGGTGATGCTCAACTCCTCTGTTGTTTCGGTGTCCTGGCTACCAGGCTGTAACAGGGTGATGCTCAACTCCTCTGTTGTTTCGGTGTCCTGGCTACCAGGCTGTAACAGGGTGATGCTCAACTCCTCTGTTGTTTCGGTGTCCTGGCTACCAGGCTGTATCAGGGTGATGCTCAACTCCTCTGTTGTTTCGGTGTCCTGGCTACCAGGCTGTAACAGGGTGATGCTCAACTCCTCTGTTGTTTCGGTGTCCTGGCTACCAGGCTGTATCAGGGTGATGCTCAACTCCTCTGTTGTTTCGGTGTCCTGGCTACCAGGCTGTAACAGGGTGATGCTCAACTCCTCTGTTGTTTCGGTGCCCTGGCTACCAGGCTGTAACAGGGTGATGCTCAGCTCCTCTGTTGTTTCGGTGTCCTGGCTACCAGGCTGTAACAGGGTGATGCTCAACTCCTCTGTTGTTTCGGTGTCCTGGCTACCATGCTGTAACAGGGTGATGCTCAGCTCCTCTGTTGTTTCGGTGTCCTGGCTACCAGGCTGTAGCAGGGTGATGCTCAACTCCTCTGTTGTTTTGGTGTCCTGGCTACCAGGCTGTAACAGGGAGATGCTCAACTCCTCTGTTGTTTCGGTGTCCTGGCTACCAGGCTGGAACAGGGAGATGCTCAACTCCTCTGTTGTTTCGGTGTCCTGGCTACCAGGCTGTATCAGGGTGATGCTCAACTCCTCTGTTGTTTCGGTGTCCTGGCTACCAGGCTGTAACAGGGTGATGCTCAACTCCTCTGTTGTTTCGGTGTCCTGGCTACCAGGCTGGAACAGGGAGATGCTCACCTCCTCTGTTGTTTCGGTGTCCTGGCTACCAGGCTGGAACAGGGAGATGCTCAACTCCTCTGTTGTTTCGGTGTCCTGGCTACCAGGCTGTAACAGGGTGATGCTCAACTCTTCTGTTGTTTCGGTGTCCTGGCTACCAGGCTGTATCAGGGTGATGCTCAACTCCTCTGTTGTTTCGGTGTCCTGGCTACCAGGCTGTATCAGGGTGATGCTCAACTCCTCTGTTGTTTCGGTGCCCTGGCTACCAGGCTGTAACAGGGTGATGCTCAACTCCTCTGTTGTTTCGGTGCCCTGGCTACCAGGCTGTAACAGGGTGATGCTCAACTCCTCTGTTGTTTCGGTGTCCTGGCTACCAGGCTGTAACAGGGTGATGCTCAACTCCTCTGTTGTTTCGGTGTCCTGGCTACCAGGCTGTAACAGGGTGAAGCAAATCCGGTCACATACGCGATGACATCACCTGGTTTAAATGTTTCAAGAGACACTATCTCTCTCTTCATCACTCAATGTCTAGGTTAACCTCCACTGTATTCACATCCCATCATACCTCTGTCTGTACATTATGCCTTGAATCTATTCTTCCTCGCCCAGAAACCTGCTCCTTTCACTCTCTGTGCCGAAAGCGACTAGGCAAGTTTTTAAAGCCTTTAGCCCGTACCCTTATCCTATTCCTCCTCTGTTCCTCTGGTGATGTGGAGGTTAATCCAGGCCCTGCAGCGCCTAGCTCCACTCTCATTCCCCAGGCGCTCTCATTTATTGACTTCTGTAACCGTAAAAGCCTTGGTTTCATGCATGTTAACATTAGAAACCTCCTCCCTAAGTTTGTTTTATTCACTGCTTTAGCACACTGTGCCAACCCGGATGTCCTAGCCATGTCTCAATCCTGGTTTAGGAAGACCACCAAAAACCCAGAAATTTCCATCCCTAAATATAACATTTTCCGCCAAGGTAGAACTGCCAAAGGGGGCGGAGTTGCAATCTACTGCAGAGATAGCCTGCAGAGTTCTGTCATACTATCCAGGTCTGTGCCCAAACAATTCGAGCTCTAACTTTTAAAAATCCACCTTTCCAGAAACAAGTCTCTCACCATTGCCGCTTGCTATAGACACCCATCAACCCCCAGCCCTGGACACCATATGGGAATTGATTGTCCCCCATCTATCTTCAGAGCTCGTACTGTTAAGTGACCTAAACTGGGGCATGCTTAACACCCTGGCCATCCTACAATCTAAGCTTGATGCCCTCAATCTCACACAAATGATCAATGAACCTACCAGGTACAACTCCAAATCCATAAACACGGGCACCCTCATAGATATCATCTTAACCAACTTGCCCTTCAAATACACCTCTGCTGTTTTCAACCAAGACCTAAACGATATTATAACCGCCATCGATAAGAGACATTACTGTGCAGCTGTATTCATTGACCTGGCCAAGGCTTTCGACTCTGTCATTCACCACATTCTTATCGGCAGACTAAACAGCCTTGGATTCTCAAATGACTGCCTCGCCTGGTTCACCAACTACTTCTCTGACAGAGTTCAGTGTGTCAAATCGGAGGGCATGTTGTCCGGACCTCTGACAGTCTCTATAGGGGTGCCACAGGGTTCAATTCTCGGGCCGACTCTTTTCTCTGTAAACATCAATGATGCCGCTCTTGCTGCTGGTGATTCTCTGATCCACCTCTACGCAGACGACACCATTCTAATACTTCTGGCCCTTCTTTGGATACTGTGTTATCAACCCTCCAGACCAGCTTCAATCCCATACAACTCTCCTTCCGTTGCCTCGAACTGCTCTTAAATGCAAGTAAAACTAAATGCATGCTCTTCAATCGATTGCTGCCCGCATCTGCCCACCCGTCTAGCACCACTACTCTGGATGGTTCTGACTTAGAATATGTGGACAACTACAAATACCTAGGTGTCTGGTTAGACTGTAAACTCTCCTTCCAGACTCACATTAAACATCTCCAATCCAAAATTAAATCTAGAATTGGTTTCCTATTTCGCAAAACAAAGCCTCCTTCACTCATGCTGCCAAACATACCCTCTTAAAACGGACTATCCTACCGATCCTCGACGATGTCATTTACAAAATAGCCCCCAACACTCTAATCAACCAATTGGATGCAGTCTATCACAGTGCCATCCGTTGTGTCACCAAAGCCCCATATACTTCCCACCATTGCGACCTGTACACTCTCGTTGGCTGGTCCTCACTTCATACTCGTCACCAAACCCACTGGCTCCAGGTCATCTACATGTTTCTGCCAGGTAATGCCCCGCCTTATCTCAGCTCACTGGTCACCATAGCAGCACCCACCCGTAGCACGTGCTCCAGCAGGTATATCTCACTAGTCACCCCCAAAGCCACTAGTCACCCCCAAAGCCAATTCCTCCTTTGGCCGTCTTTCCTTCCAGTCCTCTGCTGTTAATGACTGGAACTAACTGCAAAAATCACTGAAGCTGGAGACTCATATCTCCCTCACTAGCTTTAAGCACCAGCTGTCAGAGCAGCTCACAGATCGATGCACCTGTACATAGCCCATCTGTAAACAGCCAATCCAACTACCTCATCCCCATACTGTATTTATTTATTTTGCTCCTTTGCACCCCAGTATCTCTACTTGCACATTCATCTTCTGCACATCAATCACTCCAGTGTTTAATTGTATATTGTAATTACTTCGCCATCGTGGCCTATTTATTGCCTAACCTCCCTTATCTTACCTCATTTGCACTCACTGTATATAGACTTTTTCTACTGTATTATTGACTGTATGTTTGTTTACTCCATGTGTAACTCTGTGTTGTTGTTTGTGTCGAACTGCTTTGCTTTATTCTTGGCTAGGTCGCAGGTGTCAGAGTGGTATGTATAGGGGAAGTCAGGCGCAGGCGTCAGAGTGGTATGTATAGGGGAAGTCAGGCGCAGGTGTCAGAGTGGTATGTATAGGGGAAGTCAGGCGCAGGTGTCAGAGTGGTATGTATAGGGGAAGTCAGGCGCAGGTGTCAGAGTGGTATGTATAGGGGAAGTCAGGCGCAGGTGTCAGAGTGGTATGTATAGGGGAGGTCAGGCGCAGATGTCAGAGTGGTATGTATAGGGGAGGTCAGGCGCAGATGTCAGAGTGGTATGTATAGGGGAAGTCAGGCGCAGGTGTCAGAGTGGTATGTATAGGGGAAGTCAGGCGCAGGTGTCAGAGTGGTATGTATAGGGGAAATCAGGCTCAGGTGTCAGAGTGGTATGTATAGGGGAAGTCAGGCGCAGGTGTCAGAGTGGTATGTATAGGGGAAGTCAGGCGCAGGTGTCAGAGTGGTATGTATAGGGGAAGTCAGGCGCAGGTGTCAGAGTGGTATGTATAGGGGAAGTCAGGCGCAGGTGTCAGAGTGGTATGTATAGGGGAAGTCAGGCGCAGGTGTCAGAGTGGTATGTATAGGGGAAGTCAGGCGCAGGTGTCAGAGTGGTATGTATAGGGGAAGTCAGGCGCAGGTGTCAGAGTGGTATGTATAGGGGAAGTCAGGCGCAGGTGTCAGAGTGGTATGTATAGGGGAAGTCAGGCGCAGGTGTCAGAGTGGTATGTATAGGGGAAGTCAGGCGCAGGTGTCAGAGTGGTATGTATAGGGGAAGTCAGGCGCAGGCGTCAGAGTGGTATGTATAGGGGAAGTCAGGCGCAGGCGTCAGAGTGGTATGTATAGGGGAAGTCAGGCGCAGGCGTCAGAGTGGTATGTATAGGGGAAGTCAGGCGCAGGCGTCAGAGTGGTATGTATAGGGGAAGTCAGGCGCAGGTGTCAGAGTGGTATGTATAGGGGAAGTCAGGCGCAGGTGTCAGAGTGGTATGTATAGGGGAAGTCAGGCGCAGGTGTCAGAGTGGTATGTATAGGGGAAGTCAGGCGCAGGTGTCAGAGTGGTATGTATAGGGGAAGTCAGGCGCAGGTGTCAGAGTGGTATGTATAGGGGAAGTCAGGCGCAGGTGTCAGAGTGGTATGTATAGGGGAAGTCAGGCGCAGGTGTCAGAGTGGTATGTATAGGGGAAGTCAGGCGCAGGTGTCAGAGTGGTATGTATAGGGGAAGTCAGGCGCAGGCGTCAGAGTGGTATGTATAGGGGAAGTCAGGCGCAGGCGTCAGAGTGGTATGTATAGGGGAAGTCAGGCGCAGGCGTCAGAGTGGTATGTATAGGGGAAGTCAGGCGCAGGCGTCAGAGTGGTATGTATAGGGGAAGTCAGGCGCAGGCGTCAGAGTGGTATGTATAGGGGAAGTCAGGCGCAGGTGTCAGAGTGGTATGTATAGGGGAAGTCAGGCGCAGGTGTCAGAGTGGTATGTATAGGGGAAGTCAGGCGCAGGTGTCAGAGTGGTATGTATAGGGGAAGTCAGGCGCAGGTGTCAGAGTGGTATGTATAGGGGAAGTCAGGCGCAGGTGTCAGAGTGGTATGTATAGGGGAAGTCAGGCGCAGGTGTCAGAGTGGTATGTATAGGGGAAGTCAGGCGCAGGTGTCAGAGTGGTATGTATAGGGGAAGTCAGGCGCAGGTGTCAGAGTGGTATGTATAGGGGAAGTCAGGCGCAGGTGTCAGAGCGGTATGTATAGGGGAAGTCAGGCGCAGGTGTCAGAGTGGTATGTATAGGGGAAGTCAGGCGCAGGTGTCAGAGCGGTATGTATAGGGGAAGTCAGGCGCAGGTGTCAGAGCGGTATGTATAGGGGAAGTCAGGCGCAGGTGTCAGAGTGGTATGTATAGGGGAAGTCAGGCGCAGGTGTCAGAGTGGTATGTATAGGGGAAGTCAGGCGCAGGTGTCAGAGTGGTATGTATAGGGGAAGTCAGGCGCAGGTGTCAGAGTGGTATGTATAGGGGAAGTCAGGCGCAGGTGTCAGAGTGGTATGTATAGGGGAAGTCAGGCGCAGGTGTCAGAGTGGTATGTATAGGGGAAGTCAGGCGCAGGTGTCAGAGTGGTATGTATAGGGGAAGTCAGGCGGCAGGTGTCAGAGTGGTATGTATAGGGGAAGTCAGGCGCAGGTGTCAGAGTGGTATGTATAGGGGAGTCAGGCGCAGGCGTCAGAGTGGTATGTATAGGGGAAGTCAGGCGCAGGCGTCAGAGTGGTATGTATAGGGGGAAGTCAGGCGCAGGCGTCAGAGTGGTATGTATAGGGGAAGTCAGGCGCAGGCGTCAGAGTGGTATGTATAGGGGAAGTCAGGCGCAGGTGTCAGAGTGGTATGTATAGGGGAAGTCAGGCGCAGGTGTCAGAGTGGTATGTATAGGGGAAGTCAGGCGCAGGTGTCAGAGTGTATGTATAGGGGAAGTCAGGCGCAGGTGTCAGAGTGGTATGTATAGGGGAAGTCAGGCGCAGGTGTCAGAGTGGTATGTATAGGGGAAGTCAGGCGCAGGTGTCAGAGTGGTATGTATAGGGGAAGTCAGGCGCAGGTGTCAGAGTGGTATGTATAGGGGAAGTCAGGCGCAGGTGTCAGAGTGGTATGTATAGGGGAAGTCAGGCGCAGGTGTCAGAGTGGTATGTATAGGGGAAGTCAGGCGCAGGTGTCAGAGTGGTATGTATAGGGGAAGTCAGGCGCAGGTGTCAGAGTGGTATGTATAGGGGAAGTCAGGCGCAGTGTCAGAGTGGTATGTATAGGGGAAGTCAGGCGCAGGTGTCAGAGTGGTATGTATAGGGGAAGTCAGGCGCAGGTGTCAGAGTGGTATGTATAGGGGAAGTCAGGCGCAGGTGTCAGAGTGGTATGTATAGGGGAAGTCAGGCGCAGGTGTCAGAGTGGTATGTATAGGGGAAGTCAGGCGCAGGTGTCAGAGTGGTATGTATAGGGGAAGTCAGGCGCAGGAGAATCAAACTAATGGAGGTATTTAATAACAATAAACAAAACAAACACTAAATGTAAACAAATAAACAAAGTGGGTACGAGGACCCCGTCGCGCACCAATACAAACAACAACACAGGGTAACAAACAATCTCTGACAAACAACAACACTGAATAACAAACAATCTCTGACAAAGACATGAGGGGAAAAAGAGGGTTAACTACACAACAGGTAATGAATGGGATTGAAACCAGGTGTGTAGGAAGACAAGACAAAACCAATGGAAAATGAAAAATGGATCAATGATGGCTAGAAGACCGGTGATGTCGACCGACCGAACAAGGAGAGGCTTCTACTTCGGCAGAAGTCGTGACAGCAGTTGAAAATGAGAACTTGTTCTACCTGGTTAAATAAAGTTGAAATAACAAAATAAAAACGAGGTACTGTCTGAGAGTCTGGCATCTTGCTCATCTCAATATCTGCGGTGCTGCATCATTACACTGAGTCTACCTTTATGTCAATCAGTGTGAGAATACAAGTCTCTTATGGTGAAGCTGTCAGAATGAGAACCAATGATCAAGACCACCTAGAAAATACCAAGAGGTCAAGGCACTGGTGTGGCGAATGTGAAGTTATCTTCATTATGCCTGCACGGTAACAACCTGATAATCCTGTGTGTGTGTGTGTGTGTGTGTGTGTGTGTGTGTGTGTGTGTGTGTGTGTGTGTGTGTGTGTGTGTGTGTGTGTGTGTGTGTGTGTGTGTGTGTGTGTGTGTACCTGCGTGCCTGCGTACCTGCATATCAAGTGTGTTTGTGAACGGTCCATTGTCTTGCATCCCAGCCATAGCGATGTTGTTAACGTCTGCTGTCTGCTGTGAATCCCTGACCTTCAGGAGCTCTCTGGTGAAGCAGAGGAAACAGCTTTTGGCTACATTCATTAAGATGCACACAAATTAACACAGAGCTGGTACCGCAATGCTATGAGGCTGGATTTAGTATCACCAAAGTATCGCCTTATAGCTCAATTTAAATTTAAAGGCAACGTTCCACCGTTCGTGGAGATTGTCATTATCTGTAAACGCTGTCATGTCGGCTCAATCTGAAATTACCTTTTCATTTTAATGGTTTGAATCCAGCCCTTAATGACTGACTGACTGCAGAGAGAGAGAGAGAAAAAGAGAGAGGAAGGGAGACAGAGAGAGAGAGAGAGGGAGAGAGAGAGAGAAGGGGGGAGAGAGAGAAGGGGGAGAGAGGAGAGAGAGAGAGAGAGAGAGAGAGAGAGAGAGAGAGAGAGAGAGAGAGAGAGAGAGAGAGAGAGAGAGAAAAAAAAAAAAGAGAGAGAGAGAGAGAGGAAGGGAGACAGAGAGAGAGAGAAAAAGAGAGAGGAAGGGAGACAGAGAGAGAGAGAGAGAGAGACGGGGAGAAAAAGAGAGAGAGAGACAGAGAGAGGAAGGGAGACAGAGAGAGAAAGAGAAGGGGGGACAGAGAGAGAGAGAGAGAGAGAGAGAGGAGGGGGAGACAGAGAGAGAGAGAGAAAAAGAGAGAGACAGAGAGAGGAAGGGAGACAGAGAGAGAGAGAGAAAAAGAGAGAGGAAGGGAGACAGAGAGAGAGAGAGAGAGAGAGAGAAGGGGGGACAGAGAGAGAGAGACAGAGAGAGGAAGGGAGACAGAGAGAGAAAGAGAAGGGGGGGACAGAGAGAGAGAGAGAGAGAGAGAGAGAGAGAGAGAGGAGGGGAGACAGACAGACAGACAGACAGACAGACAGACAGACAGAGAGAGAGAGAGAGAGGGAGGAGGCAGTTACTATCTCCAAGTCCAGTCTTCTAGAACAAGCGACTGAAGCACCTTGACCTCTCTGACCAATGGGAAGTCTCAGAAGGCCTTCAGAACCTGGCAGAGAGCCAAGGGTAGTTAGAGAATATCTCTGAACCCTATTCCCTATGTAGTGCCATTCTTATGACCAGGGCCTATAGGGATTAGGCTGCCATTCGAGTCAGAGCTATTCAGTTCAGACTCAGGGATAAAAGAAGTCAAACCTCATAAATATCCCCAAAAAGGGATTCATTTACATCAAGGACTATAGAAAGAGATGGAAAATGACTCTAACCTCATAAATATCCCCAAACAGGGATAAAGACTGTACTACACTAGTGTGTCTACCACAGGAGGTTGGTGGCACCTTCATTTGGGGAGGACGAGGCTCGTGGTAAAATGAATCAGTAGAATGATCAAATACATCAAACATGTGGTTTCCATGGTTTCTAGGTTTCCATGGTTTCTAGGTTGTTTGATGCCATTCCATTTGCTCCGTTCCGGACATTATTAAGAGCCGTCCTCCCAACAGCAGCCTCCTGTGGTGTCTATTCCCTTTGTGGCCCACCAGATGGCGCTGCAGTGGATAGTAGCCGTCTAACGGGCTCCTGACCAATTCTACGATTTCTCTACTATTTGGTGTTTTATTTATTCTGATCTTTCACTTGTTTTGGGGCAAATCTGACCATATCTCCATCCTCACGATTCCCGCTTATAAGTAAAAACCCAAACAGGAAGTACCAGTGACGTGTTCAAATACAGAAGCCGCAAGGCGCTACACCACTGGACCTCTGTACCAGGCGGTGTCAGAGGAAGGCCCTAAAAATGGTCAAAGACTCCAGCCATCCAGGACCTCTGTACCAGGCGGTGTCAGAGGAAGGCCCTAAAAATGGTCAAAGACTCCAGCCACCCAAGTCATAGACTGTGACAACTGTACAAAGGGGTGTGTAGACTTTCACTTGGCTCTGTACACAGTGCACTCCTTTTGACCAGAGCCCTATGGGACCTGGTCTAAAATAGTGCACCATATAGGGAATAGGGTGCCAATTGGGACGTAACCCTGGGAAGTAGATTGATGCATCAGTACACAGCAGCAGGACAGCCACTGACTGATGTTGATCAAGGCTCCGTCCCAAATTACACCCTATTCCCTATATAGTGTACTACTGTCGACCAGGTCAATAGTAGCGCAGTATAGGAATAGGGACACAGCCAATATGGGACACAGCCAATATGGGACACAGCCAAAATGAAGATCCTCACTGGGGCCTTAGCTGTGACTTGTGTCACCTCTCGCTCTCTCTCTCATTCCTTCCTCCTTCAATCAGTGCCTGGGACTGAGGGACCTTGGAGCCACTCATCCCACAATCCTCCCATTCATCTCATCATCCAGCCTTTCCATCAAAGGCTCAGAAATCTAGATGTAGTTTCTCTGACCGTATTGGGTGGAGATTTGAAGAAACAACTTCTCTGACTAGAGACTCGGACTACCAGAGATTAAGAATATCTACTAAACCTTTGTATCTAATCCAAATAGAAATGATTGATAAATATATTTCGATCCATTTAAACAGGCAAGTCAGTTCCTCTTTGGGCTCGGTGTCCTGCTAACGTTCCACTACGACAACATCCGGTGAAATTTGTGTTCAATACCGGAGATCAATAACAAGGTGCCCTCATCCACGCCCGACTAGAGTCCTAATGAGGGACACCTGGGATCAACTACATCTATTGTTCATTTTTCAAAAAACCTTGGATCAACTACAACTATTGTTCATTTTTCAAAAAACCTTGGATCAACTACAACTATTGTTCATTTTTCAAAAAACAAGCCTGAAACCTTTTATAAAGACTGTTGACATCCAGTGGAAGCCATAGGTACTTCCAATCACGTGATATAGCCTGGATTCAACCAGGGTGTCTATAGTAACACCTCTAGCACTGAGATGCAGTGCCTTAGACCGATGCGCCAGTCGAGAGCCCGATATCTAAAGTGATTGATAAATATATAAAGAATGCCACAAAGTGTCAAATATATAATATAATAATAATAAATAATAATAAATAATAATATAATAATAATAAATAATAATAAATAATAATAATAAATAATAATATAATAATAATAAATAATAATAATAATAATAATAATAATAATAAATAATAATAAATAATAATAAATAATAATAATAAATAATAATATAATAATAATAAATAATAATAAATAATAATATAATAATAATAATAAATAATAATTTAATAATAATAATAAATAATATAATAATAATAAATAATAATATAATAATAATAAATAATAATTTAATAATAATAATAAATAATAATAATAATAAATAATAATATAATAATAATAAATAATAATAATAAATAATAATATAATAATAATAAATAATAATATAATAATAATAAATAATAATAATAAATAATAATATATAATAATAAATAATAATATAATAATAATAATAATAATATAATAATAATAAATAATAATATAATAATAATAAATAATAATAATAATAATAAATAATAATATAATAATAATAAATAATAATAATATAATAATAATAAATAATAATATAATAATAATAAATAATAATATAATAATAATAATAATATAATAATAATAATAACAATATAATAATAATAAATAATAATATAATATAATAAATAATAATAATAAATAATAATATAATAATAATAAATAATAATAAATAATAATATAATAATAATATAATAATAATATAATAATAATAAATAATAATATAATAATAATATAATAATAATAAATAATAATAATAAATAATAATATAATAATAATATAATAATAATATAATAATAATAAATAATAAAATAATAATAATAAATAATAATATAAATACAGAAACACTTTTCCTTCTCCGTTACTTCAAACGAAGAACGCCGTTACATCCTTCTCCGTCAGAAAAAGCCTCTGAAAGCGTCACGTTGCAGTTTCATCATCATCATCAAAAAAGATAAATCTGGTGATTTAGTTCAAAAATGTTACTCTATGATTATAAGACATTTTTACATTTGTGATTTCAGAAAATGTCCATAATATTTCTGCAGTGATGGTGGATTGACAGTGTTTCACAGTATTACTTACCCTCCAGTGTTGTGATTGGCTGTGTTATCTAGTGGCTGTGGTATCTAGTGGTAAATCGGGTCAAGTATTTCTTAACTACCAGTGTTGTGATTGGCTGTGTTATCTAGTGGCTGTGGTATCTAGTGGTAAATCGGGTCAAGTATTTCTTAACTACCGGTGTTGTGATTGGCTGTGATATTTGTGGCTGTGTTATCTAGTGGTAAATCGGGTCAAGTATTTCTTAACTACCGGTGTTGTGATTGGCTGTGATATTTGTGGCTGTGTTATCTAGTGGTAAATCGGGTCAAGTATTTCTTAACTACCAGTGTTGTGAATGGCTGTGATATTTGTGGTTGTGTTATCTAGTGGTAAATCGGGTCAAGTATTTCTTAACTACCGGTGTTGTGATTGGCTGTGATATTTGTGGCTGTGTTATCTAGTGGTAAATCGGGTCAAGTATTTCTTAACTACCGGTGTTGTGATTGGCTGTGATATTTGTGGCTGTGTTATCTAGTGGTAAATCGGGTCAAGTATTTCTTAACTACCAGTGTTGTGATTGGCTGTGATATTTGTGGCTGTGTTATCTAGTGGTAAATCGGGTCAAGTATTTCTTAACTACCAGTGTTGTGAATGGCTGTGATATTTGTGGCTGTGTTATCTAGTGGTAAATCGGGTCAAGTATTTCTTAACTACCGGTGTTGTGATTGGCTGTGATATTTGTGGCTGTGTTATCTAGTGGTAAATCGGGTCAAGTATTTCTTAACTACCAGTGTTGTGAATGGCTGTGATATTTGTGGCTGTGTTATCTAGTGGTAAATCGGGTCAAGTATTTCTTAACTACCGGTGTTGTGATTGGCTGTGATATTTGTGGCTGTGTTATCTAGTGGTAAATCGGGTCAAGCGTCCAAATGTAGAAATCGACCCTGTCATTTCCTGGATGCTAAAAATTCTACACTGTTGACTCAATTTCAGTTGATGTAAGAAAACAAACACTGAATAGTTTAGGGAATCATTGTACCATCTAAATCGCTGTGAAATATATTTTCAATGATGTAAATGATGGTTTTTACAGTTGTATGAAGGTGGAGGACCAAAACAGACTCTGCCACGTTATTGGAAAATGTGATGCGGGGAGGGGGAGATTTGTTTTGAATGTAGCCTAATGCTATTGTGATTCAGCTAGCTTCCACATAGGGGGAAAAAAAATCTGAGAAGTTAAGTGGGGCGGCAGGGTAGCCTAGTGGTTAGTGTAGAGACGGCAGGGTAGCCTAGTGGTTAGTGTAGAGTCGGCAGGGTAGCCTAGTGGTTAGTGTAGAGACGGCAGGGTAGCCTAGTGGTTAGTGTAGAGACGGCAGGGTAGCCTAGTGGTTAGTGTAGAGACGGCAGGGTAGCCTAGTGGTTAGAGTGTTAGACTAGTAACCGGAAGGTTGCAAGTTCAAACCCCTGAGCTGATAAGGTACAAATCTGTCGTTCTGCCCCTGAACAGGCAGTTAACCCACTGTTCCTAGACCGTCATTCTAAATAACAATTTGTTCTTAATGGACTTGCCTGGTAAAATAAAAATTATCTCTGTCTCTCTCTGTCTCTCTCCCACTCTCTGTCTCTCTCCCACTCTCTGTCTCTCTCCCACTCTCTCTCTCTCACTCTCTCTCCCACTCTCTGTCTCTCTCCCACTCTCTGTCTCTCTCCCACTCTCTCTCTCTCACTCTCTCTGTCTCTCTCACTCTCTCTGTCTCTCTCACTCTCTGTCTCTCTCACTCTCTCTGTCTCTCTCACACTCTCTGTCTCTCTCACTGTCTCTCTCACTCTCTCTGTCTCTCTCACACTCTCTGTCTCTCTCACACTCTCTGTCTCTCTCACACTCTCTGCCTCTCTCACACTCTCTGTCTCTCTCACACTCTCTGTCTCTCTCTCAGAGAATAAGGGGAAGGATTAGTGGGTAGCTCCTAAGGGATAAGATACACCCACCTGGGTAGACTGACACGGTGCAGCACGGTGACTTATCAAAGATTTGAACTTGGCTATGTTCCAAATAACACTCTATTTCCTATATAGTGCACTACTTTTGACCAGGGCCCATTAGGGAATAGGGTACCATTTGGAGCCCAGGCCTTATCCTCGGTTAACTCTGATAACTGTATAGTTAACTCTGTAATTAATGCTGGATTCCCAAGAGGTTCTTTTTAATAGATTTTCATCAGGCATATTAATCTTCTCTCTCTCCCACTACTCTCTCCTCTTCTATCCTATCATCTCTAACCACTCAGCCCCTACCCAGATGGTCTCTCTCTCATCTTCTATCCTATCATCTCTAACCACTCAGCCCCTACCCAGATGGTCTCTCTCTCTCATCTTCTATCCTATCATCTCTAACCACTCAGCCCCTACCCAGATGGTCTCTCTCTCTCTCATCTTCTATCCTATCATCTCTAACCACTCAGCCCCTACCCAGATGGTCTCTCTCTCCTCTTCTCTCCTATCATCTCTAACCACTCAGCCCCTACCCAGATGGTCTCTCTCTCTCCCTCTCCTCTCCTATCCTCTCTCCGTTCTGCTAAATCCTTCTCCCTCCTGTCTCCTGACTCTACCTATTCGACCCAACTCTCCTCCCTTTCTGCACCCTATGACTGGCACCGTCCCCTTTCCTCCTGGTCCGCTCAGCCCTCCCCTCTCCTCCTGGTCTGCTCAGCCCTCCCCTCTCCTCCTGGTCTGCTCAGCCCTCCCCTCTCCTCCCGGTCTGCTCAGCCCTCCCCTCCTGCTCCGTAGCCGAGTGGCTCATTGCCAGCTTACAGAACAGGGCTGCGGGAAGATGAGCGAAAATGGAGGAAGGTCCGGAGGACCTATCATCTTTTCACTCCCTCCTATTCCTCTTTATCCGCTGCTTAAGCCACTTTCTGTCACTCTCAATTTCAAGCTTCTGTCTCTAACTCTAGGAAACTATTTTCCACCTTCTCCTCCCTCCTTAATCCTCACTCTCTGCAGAGGACTTTTCTCCCCTCCTCAAGAAACCAACACTCGACCTCGCTGATGTAAAAAACAACTACAGACCTGTATCCCTTCTTTCTTTTCTTTCCAAAACACTTGAGCCTTCTGTCTCTGATCAACTCTCTCACTATCTCTGTCAGAATGATCTTCGTGACCCTAACCAGTCAAGACGGGTCACTCAATCTAGACAGTCTCTTCGATGTGTCATGGAGACTCTCTGGCTCTGCCAAAGCAGTTGACTCTCTCTCCTCTGTTCTCATCCTCCTAGATCTATCCGCTGCTTTGGACACCGTGAACCATCAGATCCTCCTCTCAGGGCTGGGCGTCTCAGGCTCCGGCCTCCTCTCTACCCTCTCAGGGCTGGGCATCTCAGGCTCTGCCTCCTCTCTACCCTCTCAGGGCTGGGAGTCTCAGGCTCTGCCTCCTCTCTACCCTCTCAGGGCTGGGAGTCTCAGGCTCTGCCTCCTCTCTACCCTGTCAGGGCTGGGAGTCTCAGGCTCTATCAGATCCTCCTCTCTACCCTCTCAGGGCTGGGAGTCTCAGGCCCTGCCTCCTCTCTACCCACTCAGGGCTGGGAGTCTCAGGCTCTGCCTCCTCTCTACCCTGTCAGGGCTGGGAGTCTCAGGCTCTGCCTCCTCTCTACCCTCTCAGGGCTGGGAGTCTCAGGCTCTATCAGATCCTCCTCTCAGGGCTGGGCATCTCAGGCTCTGCCTCCTCTCCACCCTCTCAGGGCTGGGCGTCTCAGGCTCTATCAGATCCTCCTCTCTACCCTCTCAGGGCTGGGCATCTCAGGCTCTGCCTCCTCTCAGGGCTGGGCATCTCAGGCTCTGCCTCCTCTCCACCCTCTCAGGGCTGGGCGTCTCAGGCTCTGCCTCCTCTCTATTCTCTCAGGGCTGGGCGTCTCAGGCTCTGCCTCCTCTCCACCCTCTCAGGGCTGGGCGTCTCAGGCTCTGCCTCCTCTCCACCCTCTCAGGGCTGGGCGTCTCAGGCTCTGCCTCCTCTCCACCCTCTCAGGGCTGGGCGTCTCAGGCTCTGCCTCCTCTCCACCCTCTCAGGGCTGGGCGTCTCAGGCTCTGCCTCCTCTCCACCCTCTCAGGGCTGGGCGTCTCAGGCTCTGCCTCCTCTCCACCCTCTCAGGGCTGGGCGTCTCAGGCTCTGCCTCCTCTCCACCCTCTCAGGGCTGGGCGTCTCAGGCTCTGCCTCCTCTCCACCCTCTCAGGGCTGGGCGTCTCAGGCTCTGCCTCCTCTCCACCCTCTCAGGGCTGGGCGTCTCAGGCTCTGCCTCCTCTCCACCCTCTCAGGGCTGGGCGTCTCAGGCTCTGCCTCCTCTCCACCCTCTCAGGGCTGGGCGTCTCAGGCTCTGCCTCCTCTCCACCCTCTCAGGGCTGGGCGTCTCAGGCTCTGCCTCCTCTCCACCCTCTCAGGGCTGGGCGTCTCAGGCCCTGCCTCCTCTCCACCCTCTCAGGGCTGGGCGTCTCAGGCTCTGCCTCCTCTCCACCCTCTCAGGGCTGGGCGTCTCAGGCTCTGCCTCCTCTCCACCCTCTCAGGGCTGGGCGTCTCAGGCTCTGCCTCCTCTCCACCCTCTCAGGGCTGGGCGTCTCAGGCTCTGCCTCCTCTCCACCCTCTCAGGGCTGGGCGTCTCAGGCTCTGCCTCCTCTCCACCCTCTCAGGGCTGGGCGTCTCAGGCTCTGCCTCCTTTCCACCCTCTCAGGGCTGGGCGTCTCAGGCTCTGCACTCTCTTGGATCCTACCTGGCAGGCCGCTTCTACCAGGTGATGTGGAGAGGATCTGTGTCTGCACCACGTACTTTTACTACTGGTGTCCCCCAGGGCTCGGTTCTAGTCCCTCTCCTCTTCTCTCTCTACACCAAGTCACTCAGCTCTGTCATATCCTCACATAGTCTCTCCTATTACTGCTATGAGGATGGACCTCTCCTCTTCTCTCTATAGACCAAGTCACTCAGCTCTGTCATATCCTCACATAGTCTCTCCTATCACTGCTATGAGGATGGACCTCTCCTCTTCTCTCTATAGACCAAGTCACTCAGCTCCGTCATATCCTCACATGGTCTCTCCTATCACTGCTATGAGGGTGGACCTCTCCTCGTCTCTCTATAGACCAAGTCACTCAGCTCTGTCATATCCTCACATAGTCTCTCCTATCACTGCTATGAGGATGGACCTCTCCTCTTCTCTCTATAGACCAAGTCACTCAGCTCCGTCATATCCTCACATGGTCTCTCCTATCACTGCTATGAGGGTGGACCTCTCCTCGTCTCTCTCTACACCAAGTCACTCAGCTCTGTCATATCCTCACATGGTCTCTCCTCGTCTCTCTACAGACCAAGTCACTCAGCTCTGTCATATCCTCACATGGTCTCTCCTATCACTGCTATGAGGATGGACCTCTTCTCTACTCTCTATAGACCAAGTCACTCAGCTCTGTCATATCCTCACATGGTCTCTCCAATCACTGCTATGCGGACGACACTCAACTATTTTTCTCCTTCCCCCCGTTCTGACACCCAGGTGACGACACGCATCCCTGCGTACCTGTCAGATATCTCAGGTTGGATGTCGGCCCACCACATCAAGCTCAACCTGGACAAGACAGAGCTGCTCTTTCACCCGGGGAGAGGCCTGCTCGCTGCAAGACCTCTCCATCACGGTTGACAAATCCACGGTGTCACACTCCCAGAGTGCAGAGCAACTTGGCGTGACCCTGGACAACACCCTGTTGTTCTCTGCAAACATCAAAGCAGTGATTGGCTCCTGCAGGATCATGCTTTACAATCTAGTCATTTTGAGGAGGAGGAGGAGGAGGAGGAGGAGGCGGAGGAGGAGGAGGAGGAGGAGGACCTAGTCATGTTGATGAGGAGGAGGACAACCTAGTCATGTTGAGGAGGAGGAGGACAACCTAGTCATGTTGAGGAGGAGGAGGACAACCTAGTCATGTTGAGGAGGAGGAAGAGGAGGAGGAGGAAGAGGAGGAGGAGGAGGAGAAGGAGGAGGAGGAGGACAACCTAGTCATGTTGAGGAGGAGGAGGAGGACAACCTAGTCATGTTGAGGAGGAGGAGGAGGACAACCTAGTCATGTTGAGGAGGAGGAGAGGAGGAGGAGGAGAGAGGAGGAGGAGGAGAAGGAGGAGGAGGAGGACAACCTAGTCATGTTGAGGAGGAGGAGGAGGACAACCTAGTCATGTTGAGGAGGAGGAGGAGGACAACCTAGTCATGTTGAGGAGGAGGAGGAGGACAACCTAGTCATGTTGAGGAGGAGGAGGAGGACAACCTAGTCATGAGGAGGAGGAGAAGGAGGACAACCTAGTCATGTTGAGGAGGAGGAGGAGGACAACCTAGTCATGAGGAGGAGGAGGAGGAGGAGGAGGGGGAGGACAACCTAGTCATGTTGAGGAGGAGAAGGAGGACAACCTAGTCATGTTGAGGAGGAGGAGGAGGACAACCTAGTCATGTTGAGGAGGAGAAGGAGGACAACCTAGTCATGTTGAGGAGGAGGAGGAGGACAACCTAGTCATGAGGAGGAGGAGGAGGAGGAGGAGGAGGGGGAGGACAACCTAGTCATGTTGAGGAGGAGGACAACCTAGTCATGTTGAGGAGGAGGAGGACAACCTAGTCATGTTGAGGAGGAGGAGGACAACCTAGTCATGTTGTTGAGGAGGAGGAGGACAACCTAGTCATGTTGTTGAGGAGGAGGACAACCTAGTCATGTTGTTGAGGAGGAGGAGGACAACCTAGTCATGTTGTTGAGGAGAGGAGGAGGAGGACAACCTAGTCATGATGTTGAGGAGGAGGACAACCTAGTCATGTTGTTGAGGAGGAGGACAACCTAGTCATGTTGTTGAGGAGGAGGAGGACAACCTAGTCATGTTGTTGAGGAGGAGGAGGACAACCTAGTCATGTTGTTGAGGAGGAGGAGGAGGAGGACAACCTAGTCATGTTGTTGAGGAGGAGGAGGAGGAGGACAACCTAGTCATGTTGAGGAGGAGGAGGGGGAGGACAACCTAGTCATGTTGAGGAGGAGGACAACCTAGTCATGTTGAGGAGGAGGAGGACAACCTAGTCATGATGTTGAGGAGGAGGAGGAGGAGGAGGAGGAGGAGGAGGAGGAGGAGGAGGACAACCTAGTCATGATGTGGAGGAGGAGGAGGAGGAGGAGGAGGACAACCTAGTCATGATGTTGAGGAGGAGGAGGACAACCTAGTCATGATGTTGTGGAGGAGAAGGAGGCGGAGGAGGAGGAGGAGGACAACCTAGTCATGATGTTGAGGAGGAGGAGGAGGACAACCTGGTCATGATGTTGAGGAGGAGAAGGACAACCTAGTCATGATGTTGAGGAGGAGAAGGACAACCTAGTCATGATGTTGAGGAGGAGGAGGAGGAGGAGGAGGACAACCTAGTCATGATGTTGAGGAGCAAGAGGAGACCAACCTAGTCATGATGTTGAGGAGGAGGAGGAGGAGGAGGAGGAGGACAACCTAGTCATGATGTGGAGGAGGAGGAGGAGGAGGAGGAGACCAACCTAGTCATGATGTTGAGGAGGAGGAGGAGGAGGAGGAGGAGGAGGAGGAGGAGGAGACCAACCTAGTCATGATGTTGAGGAGGAGGAGGGAGGAGGAGGAGGAGGACAACCTAGTCATGATGTGGAGGAGGAGGAGGAGGAGGAGGAGGACAACCTGGTCATGATGTTGAGGAGGAGGAGGAGGAGGACAACCTAGTCATGATGTTGAGGAGGAGGAGGGGGAGGACAACCTAGTCATGATGTTGAGGAGGAGGAGGAGGAGGACAACCTAGTCATGATGTTGAGGAGGAGGAGGAGGAGGAGGAGGAGGAGGAGGAGGAGACCAACCTAGTCATGATGTGGAGGAGGAGGAGGAGGAGGAGGAGGACAACCTAGTCATGTTGTTGAGGAGGAGGAGGAGGAGGAGGACAACCTAGTCATGATGTTGAGGAGGAGGAGGAGGAGGAGGACAACCTAGTCATGATGTTGAGGAGGAGGAGGAGGACAACCTTCACCTGTCACTCTTCATTTCTAATCATTCAGATCAAATATTCATATAGGGAAGGTAAATGTTCATATGGCTAAGGTAAATATTGTATCAGGAAGCGTAAACATGATGTCCTTCAGTCTGTATCAGAGGTTTAAATCTCTCTGTCAGTGGCTGGGACATGACTCAATAACATACTGTGTCTTTCCAAACCAACAAACCAAGGAAAAGATGAGTGGATGAATAAGAATGGGAGAAAACACTGGCTGATTCATTCATTTTATTCATTCATTCATTAACACCCATACTGTAAAGCACCTATAAATGTTCAGCCTGATTATTACAGTAGTTCATTACTAATGATTTGATAAATACCTCTGTGTGTAAATCACATTTTGATTATTCTACTGATACCTAGCTATCATCGCTGCGTTAATTCATCTCAGATCACGCTGTGCATTTTCAACTCATTTCTTCACATTTCAAGTGGCTGCAATTAGCCTGCCTCTGAGCAAGTACTGCTTTTCTAATGACAAAAAACTCCCACAATGCATCATTAGTACAGGCAGACCCATCAATTATACCTTTCTCAAGTCTAAAAAAAAATAATGACGTTATGAATTCCAATAAGGACTTCAGTCCAGAGGGCAACATAATGTTCCAAACTGTAGAGCTGTTTAACCCTGAAGCTCTCAGCACTGATATCACAAATCAGAATAGCATTACACTAGCGGTTTGTATCCCAAATGGCACCCTATTCCCTACGTAGTGCACAATGGGCCCTGGTCCAAAGTAGTGCACTATATAGGGAATAGGGCCCTGGTCCAAAGTAGTGCACTATATAGGGAATAGGGCCCTGGTCCAAAGTAGTGCACTATATAGGGAATAGGGCCCTGGTCCGAAGTAGTGCACTATATAGGGAATAGGGCCCTGGTCCAAAGTAGTGCACTATATAGGGAATAGGGCCCTGGTCTAAAGTAGTGCACTATGTAGGGAATAGGGCCCTGGTCTAATGTAGTGCACTATATAGGGAATAGGGCTCTGGTCTAAAGTAGTGCACTATATAGGGAATAGAGTGCCATTTGGGACTCAGGCGCTAATCTAAGGGGTCGTATGGGAGTTTGACACGGTGCCTGTGGGAGAATGTTGATTGCAGGCTTATTGTTCGTTTTTCATTTCCACGTGCAGAGACAGTAATACAGTTTGAGAATGCAATTTGTCTGCTCTTCTCTTATAACCCCCCCCCCCCCCCAACCCTCTCTAGGCAATCATAAATATTTTTGGAAGGAAGGAAGAGTAGGGAAAAAGAGAGAGAGAGAGCAGGGGGAGAGAGAGACGGAGAGAGGGTGTGGAGATGGGAGAGAGAGAGAGAGAGCAGGGGAGAGAGAGACGAAGAGAGGGGGGTGGAGATGGGAGAGAGAGAGGGGGAGAGAGAGGGGGAGAATGAGACGAAGAGAGGGTGGTGGAGATGGGAGAGAGAGAGACGAAGAGAGGGGGTGGAGATGGGAGAGAGAGAGAGAGCAGGGGGAGAGAGAGACGAAGAGAGGGTGGTGGAGATGGGGAGAGAGAGAGAGAGCAGGGGAGAGAGAGAGAGAGAGAGCAGGGGGAGAGAGAGACGAAGAGAGGGTGGTGGAGATGGGAGAGAGAGAGAGAGCAGGGGGAGAGAGAGACGAAGAGAGGGGGGTGGAGATGGGAGAGAGAGAGAGACGAAGAGAGGGGTGTGGAGATGGGAGAGAGAGAGAGCAGGGGGAGAGAGAGACGAAGAGAGGTGGGTGGAGATGGGAGAGAGAGAGGGGGGGGGAGAGACACGAAGAGAGGGGGGTGGAGATGGGAGAGAGAGAGAGAGAGCAGGGGGAGAGAGAGACGAAGAGAGGGGGGTGGAGATGGGAGAGAGAGAGAGAGCAGGGGGAGAGAGAGACGAAGAGAGGTGGGTGGAGATGGGAGAGAGAGAGAGGGGGAGAGACACGAAGAGAGGGGGTGGAGATGGGAGAGAGAGAGAGAGAGAGCAGGGGGAGAGAGAGACGAAGAGAGGGGGTGGAGATGGGAGAGAGAGAGAGCAGGGGGGAGAGAGAGACGAAGAGAGGGGGGTGGAGATGGGAGAGAGAGAGAGCAGGGGGAGAGAGAGATGAAGGGAGGGGGTGGAGATGGGAGAGAGAGAGAGCAGGGGGGAGAGAGAGACGAAGAGAGGGGGTGGAGATGGGAGAGAGGGGTTGGAGATGGGAGAGAGAGAGCAGGGGGAGAGAGAGATGAAGAGAGGGGGGTGGAGATGGGAGAGAGAGAGAGAGGCAGGGGGAGAGAGAGATGAAGAGAGGGAGTGGAGATGGGAGAGAGAGGAGAGGAGAGCAGGGGGAGAGAGAGATGAAGAGAGGGGAGTGGAGATGGGAGAGAGAGAGAGAGCAGGGGGAGAGAGAGACGAAGAGAGGGGGTGGAGATGGGAGAGAGAGAGAGGGGGGTGGAGATGGGAGAGGAGAGAGAGAGGGGGAGAGGAGACGAAGAGAGGGGGTGGAGATGGGAGAGAGAGAGAGCAGGGGGAGAGAGAGACGAAGAGAGGGGAGTGGAGATGGGAGAGAGAGAGAGAGAGGGGTGGAGATGGGAGAGAGAGAGAGAGAGGGTGGAGATGGGAGAGAGAGAGGGGGGTGAGATGGGAGACAGAGCGAGACGGAGAGAGAGACAGAGAGAGGGAGGGAGGGAGAGAGAGATAGATAGAAAACAGAGGGAGAGGACAGAGATGGAGAGAGAGAGAGAGAGAGAGAGAGAGAGAGAGAGCTGGAAGGAGGGAAGTTACCACTAATGAGAAGTGCCGTGTTAATATCCTTTTATTGAGGCATTACATATTTTTATTACTCTGTTAAATCTCTCTCTCTCTCTGTCTCTCTCTCTCTCTCTCTCTCTCTCTCTCTCTACACATCTCTCTCTCTATCTCTCTCTCTATCCTCTACCTCTACCTCTACCTCTCTCTCTCTCTCTCTCTCTACACCTCTCTCTCTCTCTCTCTACACCTCTTTCTCTCTCTCTCTCTCTACACCTCTCTCTCTCTCTCTCTCTCTCTACACCTCTCTCTCTACACCTCTCTCTCTCTACACCTCTCTCTCTCTCTCTCTACACCTCTCTCTCTCTCTATCTCTCTCTCTACATCTCTCTCTCTCTCTCTCTCTACACCTCTATCTCTCTCTCTCTACCTCTCAATTCAATTCAATTCAAGGGCTTTATTGGCATGGGAAACGTGTTAACATTGCCAAAGCAAGTGAGGTAGATAATATACAAAAGTGAAATAAACAATAAAAATTAACAGTAAACATTACACATACAGAAGTTTCAAAACAATAAAGACATTACAAATGTCATATTATATATATATACAGTGTTCTAACAATGTACAAATGGTTAAAGAACACAAGGGAAAATAAATAAGCATAAATATGGGTTGTATTTACAATGGTGTTTGTTCTTCACTGGTTGCCCTTTTCTCGTGGCAACAGGTCACAAATCTTGCTGCTGTGATGGCACACTGTGGAATTTCACCCAGTAGATATGGGAGTTTATCAAAATTGGATTTGTTTTCGAATTCTTTGTGGATCTGTGTAATCTGAGGGAAATATGTCTCTCTAATATGGTCATACATTGGGCAGGAGGTTAGGAAGTGTAGCCGGTTTCCACCTCATTTTGTGGGCAGTGAGCACATAGCCTGTCTTCTCTTGAGAGCCATGTCTGTCTACGGTGGCCTTTCTCAATAGCAAGGCTATGGTCACTAAGTCTGTACATAGTCAAAGCTTTCCTTAATTTTGGGTCAGTCACAGTGGTCAGGTATTCTGCCGCTGTGTACTCTCTGTTTAGGGCCAGTCACAGTGGTCAGGTATTCTGCCGCTGTGTACTCTCTGTGTAGGGTCAGTCACAGTGGTCAGGTATTCTGCCGCTGTGTACTCTCTGTTTTGGGTCAGTCACAGTGGTCAGGTATTCTGCCGCTGTGTACTCTCTGTTTTGGGTCAGTCACAGTGGTCAGGTATTCTGCCGCTGTGTACTCTCTGTGTAGGGTCAGTCACAGTGGTCAGGTATTCTGCCGCTGTGTACTCTCTGTGTAGGGTCAGTCACAGTGGACAGGTATTCTGCCGCTGTGTCCTCTCTGTTTAGGGCCAGTCACAGTGGTCAGGTATTCTGCCGCTGTGTACTCTCTGTTTAGGGCCAAATAGCATTCTAGTTTGCTCTGTTTTTTTTGTTAATTCTTTCCAATGTGGTCGGTTGTTTTCTAATGGTTTGGTTGGGTCTAATTGTGCTGCTGTCCTGGGGCTCTGTAGGGCGTGTTTGTGTTTGTAAACAGAGCCCCAGGACCAGTTGCTTAGGGGTCTCTTCTCCAGGTTCATCTCTCTGTAGGTGATGGCTTTGTTTCGGAAGGTTTGGGAATCGCTTCCTTTTAGGTGGTTGTAGAATTTAACAGCTCTTTTCTGGATTTTGATAATTAGTGGGTATCGGCCTAATTCTGCTCTGCATGCATTATTTGGTGTTCTACGTTGTACACGGAGGATATTTTTGCAGAATTCTGCATGCAGAGTCTCAATTTGGTGTTTGTCCCATTTTGTGAAGTCTTGGTTGGTGAGCGGACCCCAGACCTCACAACCATAAAGGGCAATGGGCTCTATGACTGATTCAAGTATTTTCTCTCTCTCTACCTCTCTTTCTACCTCTCTCTCCACCTCTCTCTCTACCTCTCTCTCTACCTCTCTCTCCACCTCTCCCTACCTCTCTCTCCACCTCTCTCCCTACCTCTCTCTCTACCTCTCTCTCTACCTCTCTCTCTACCTCTCTCTCCACCTCTCTCTCCACCTCTCTCTCTACCTCTGTCCCTACCTCTCTCTCCACCTCTCTCTCTACCTCTCTCTACCTCTCTTTTTACCTCTCTCCCTACCTCTCTCTCCCTCTCTCTCCCTACCTCTCTCTCTACCTCTCTCTCCTTCTCCCTCTACCTCAAATCAAAATGTATTTGTCACATACACACAGTTAGCAGATGTTAATGCGATTGTAGCGAAATGCTTGTGCTTCTAGTTCTGACAACGCAGTAATAACCAACGAGTAATCTAACCTAACAATTCCACAGCTACTACCTTATACACACAAGTGTAAAGGGATAAAGAATATGTACATAAAGATATATGAATGAGTGATGGTACAGAGCGGCATAGGCAAGATGTAGTAGATGGTATCGAGTACAGTATATACATATGAGATGAGTAATGTAGGGTATGTATACAAGATGCAGTAGATGGTATCGAGTACAGTATACACATATGAGATGAGTAATGTAGGGTATATAAACAAGATGCAGTAGATGGTATCGAGTACAGTATACACATATGAGATGAGTAATGTAGGGTATGTAAACAAGATGCAGTAGATGGTATAGAGTACAGTATATACATATGAGATGAGTAATGTAGGGTATGTAAACAAGATGCAGTAGATGGTATCGAGTACAGTATATACATATGAGATGAGTAATGTAGGGTATGTAAACAAGATGCAGTAGATGGTATCGAGTACAGTATACACATATGAGATGAGTAATGTAGGGTATGTAAACAAGATGCAGTAGATGGTATCGAGTACAGTATACACATATGAGATGAGTAATGTAGGGTATGTAAACAAGATGTAGTAGATGGTATCGAGTACAGTATATACATATGAGATGAGTAATGTAGGGTATGTAAACAAGATGCAGTAGATGGTATAGAGTACAGTATATACATATGAGATGAGTAATGTAGGGTATGTAAACATTATATAAGTGACTAGTGATACATTTTTACATCCATTTTTCCATTATTAAAGTGGCTGGAGTTGAGTCAGTGTGTTGGCAACAGCCACTTTCTCCTTACCTCTACCTCTCTCTCTACCTCTACCCCTCTCTCTACCTCTACCTCTCTCTCTACCTCTACCTCTCTCTCTACCTCTACCTCTCTCTCTACCTACCTAGCTCTACCTCTCTCTCCCTACCTCTCTACCTCTACCTCTCTCTCGACCTAGCTCTACCTCTCTCTCCCTACCTCTCTCTCTACCTCTCTCTCCCTACCTCTCTCTCTACCTAGCTCTACCTGTCTCTCCCTACCTCTCTCTCTACCTACCCCTACCTCTCTCTCTACCTAGCTCTACCTCTCTCTCCCTACCTCTCTCTCTACCTACCCCTACCTCTCTCTCCCTACCTCTCTCTCTACCTACCCCTACCTCTCTCTCTACCTACCTCTACCTCTCTCTCTACCTACCTCTACCTCTCTCTCCCTGCCTACCTCTACCTCTCTCTACCTACCTCTACCTCTCTCTCCTTATCTCTCTCTCTGCCTACCTCTACCTCTCTCTACCTACCTCTACCTCTCTCTCCTTATCTCTCTCTCCTTATCTCTCTCTCTACCTACCTCTACCTCTCTCTCTACCTACCTCTACCTCTCTCTCCTTATCTCTCTCTCCTTATCTCTCTCTCTACCTACCTCTACCTCTCTCTACCTACCTCTACCTCTCTCTCCTTATCTCTCTCTACCTACCTCTACCTCTCTCTACCTACCTCTACCTCTCTCTACCTACCTCTACCTCTCTCTCCTTATCTCTCTCTCCTTATCTCTCTCTCTACCTACCTCTACCTCTCTCTACCTACCTATACCTCTCTCTCCTTATCTCTCTACTACCTCTACCTCTCTCTCCTTATCTCTCTCTCTACCTAGCTCTACCTACCTACCTCTCTCCCTCCCTCTACCTCTCTCTCCTTATCTCTCTCTCTACCTAGCTCTACCTACCTCTCTCCCTCCCTCTACCTCTCTCCCTCCCTACCTCGCTCTCCCTCTCTCTGCTCTAACGAAGTCATTCAATGCAGGTTGGTAATTTGTATTTACATCCTAATTGTTTTATTGTCATAGTTTCTCTGATCAGGAGAAGAAATCCCCATTCGCCAGGCTTCTCTTACATCCTGGTATATAGTACAGTTACTATAGGAGAGGTTAATCATGAAAGGTCACTGCTCAGCCTGCCGTACTCAAACGCTCCATGTGCCTGGACATGTTCTGGACACAGGCGTAAGCTGTTGGACATCTATATTCGCTCAACTCTCTTCTCTCTGAAGTAAATAGACCATTTTATGCTCACAGCTTCCTGAAATTTGTAAGTTTTTCCTGAAAGTAATTGACCAATTAAAATGGTTCTTTACTTAGTCATCAATATCGGAATCAGTGAAACTTTAAAAGGAAGCATAGCAGTTTTGTTAATGAATACTGGTGCATTAATGGTTTTTATAGATCAGTATTTCAGCTTGTTCCTTGCGCTGTGGTCTCTCTCAGCCCTGGGCTCTGGTCTCTCTCAGCCCTGGGCTCTGGTCTCTCTCAGCCCTGGGCTCTGGTCTCTCTCAGCCCTGGGCTCTGGTCTCTCTCAGCCCTGGGCTCTGGTGTCCCTTGGCTCTGGTCTCTCTCAGCTCTGGTCTCTCTCAGCCCTGGGCTCTGGTCTCTCTCAGCCCTGGGCTCTGGTCTCTCTCAGCCCTGGGCTCTGGTCTCTCGCAGCCCTTGGCTCTGGTCTCTCGCAGCCCTTAGCTCTGGTCTCTCTCAGCCCTTGGCTCTGGTCTCTCTCAGCCCTTGGCTCTGGTCTCTCTCAGCCCTTGGCTCTGGTCTCTCTCAGCCCATGGCTCTGGTCTCTCACAGCCCATGGCTCTGGTCTCTCTCAGCCCATGGCTCTGGTCTCTCTCAGCCCATGGCTCTGGTCTCTCTCAGCCCATGGCTCTGGTCTCTCTCAACCCATGGCTCTGGTCTCTCTCAGCCCATGGCTCTGGTCTCTCTCAGCCCATGGCTCTGGTCTCTCTCAGCCCATGGCTCTGGTCTCTCGCAGCCCTTAGCTCTGGTCTCTCACAGCCCATGGCTCTGGTCTCTCTCAGCCCATGGCTCTGGTCTCTCTCAGCCCATGGCTCTGGTCTCTCTCAGCCCTTGGCTCTGGTCTCTCTCAGCCCTTGGCTCTGGTCTCTCTCAGCCCTTGGCTCTGGTCTCTCTCAGCCCTTGGCTCTGGTCTCTCACAGCCCATGGCTCTGGTCTCTCTCAGCCCATGGCTCTGGTCTCTCTCAGCCCATGGCTCTGGTCTCTCGCAGCCCTTGGCTCTGGTCTCTCACAGCCCATGGGTCTGGTCTCTCGCAGCCCATGGGTCTGGTCTCTCGCAGCCCATGGCTCTGGTCTCTCGCAGCCCATGGCTCTGGTCTCTCGCAGCCCATGGCTCTGGTCTCTCGCAGCCCTTGGCTCTGGTCTCTCGCAGCCCTTGGCTCTGGTCTCTCGCAGCCCATGGCTCTGGTCTCTCTCAGCCCTTGGCTCTGGTCTCTCTCAGCCCTTGGCTCTGGTCTCTCTCAGCCCATGGCTCTGGTCTCTCTCAGCCCTTGGCTCTGGTCTCTCACAGCCCTTGGCTCTGGTCTCTCTCAGCCCTTGGCTCTGGTCTCTCTCAGCCCATGGCTCTGGTCTCTCTCAGCCCTTGGCTCTGGTCTCTCTCAGCCCATGGCTCTGGTCTCTCTCAGCCCATGGCTCTGGTCTCTCGCAGCCCATGGCTCTGGTCTCTCTCAGCCCTTGGCTCTGGTCTCTCTCAGCCCTTGGCTCTGGTCTCTCTCAGCCCTTGGCTCTGGTCTCTCTCAGCCCATGGCTCTGGTCTCTCACAGCCCATGGCTCTGGTCTCTCTCAGCCCATGGCTCTGGTCTCTCACAGCCCATGGCTCTGGTCTCTCTCAGCCCTTGGCTCTGGTCTCTCTCAGCCCATGGCTCTGGTCTCTCTCAGCCCATGGCTCTGGTCTCTCTCAGCCCTTGGCTCTGGTCTCTCTCAGCCCATGGCTAGCCAGCAGCAGCTGTCTTCTATGTCTCTACATCAGGTCTGGTCCACCTCTCCTGCAGCACACAGTTATGACACCAAGCACTTCCATAATAAACTAATAAATTACAAACCGTTTGCTCACCATATGTTCATTATTACGCCCATATCTGTAACTGTTAGGAAGCTAGTTATTCACACATGTATATATACAAATCAAATCAAAATCAAATCAAATTTATTTATATAGCCCTTCGTACATCAGCTGATATCTCAAAGTGCTGTACAGAAACCCAGCCTAAAACCCCCAAACAGAAAGCAATGCAGGTGTAGAAGCACGGTGGCTAGGAAAAACTCCCTAGAAAGGCCAATACCTAGGAAGAAACCTAGAGAGGAACCAGGCTATGTGGGGTGGCCAGTCCTCTTCTGGCTGTGCCGGGTGGAGATTATAACAGAACATGGCCAAGATGTTCAAATGTTCATAAATGACCAGCATGGTCGAATAATAATAAGGCAGAACAGTTGAAACTGGAGCAGCAGCACAGTCAGGTGGAAGTTGAAACTGGAGCAGCAGCATGGCCAGGTGGACTGGGGACAGCAAGGAGTCATCATGTCAGGTAGTCCTGGGGCATGGTCCTAGGGCTCAGGTCAGTTGAAACTGGAACAGCAGCATGGTCAGGTGGACTGTGGACAGCAAGGAGTCATCATGTCAGGTAGTCCTGGGGCATGGTCCTAGGGCTCAGGTCCTCCGAGAGAGAGAAAGAAAGAGAGAAGGAGAGAATTAGAGAACGCACACTTAGATTCACACAGGACACCGAATAGGACAGGAGAAGTACTCCAGATATAACAAACTGACCCCAGCCCCCCGACACATAAACTACTGCAGCATAAATACTGGAGGCTGAGACAGGAGGGGTCAGGAGACACTGACATAAACACAGAGCATTTGTAAAGTATTCAGACCCCTTTACTTTATCCACATCTTGTTACTTTACAGCATCATTCAAAAATGTGTTGAATACGTGTATTTTCTCATCAATCATCTACAATATCTCATAATGGCAAAGTGAAAACAGGTTTTTATCAATTTTAGCAAATGTATAAAACCTTAAAATTCAGAAACACCTTATTTACATAAGTATTCAGACCCTTTTGTTATGAGACTCAAAATGGAGCTCAGGTGCATCCTGTTTCCATTGATCATCCTTGAGATGTTTCTACAACTTGATTGGAGTCCACTTGGTGGTAAATTCAATTGATTGGAGATGATTTGGAAAGGCACACACCTGTCTATATAAGGTCCCACAGTTAACAGTGCATGTCAGAGCAAAAACCAAGCCATGAGGTCGAAGGAATTGTCCATAGAGCTCTGAGACAGGATTGTGTCGATTCACAGAATGTTCTTGAGGAGACCATGATTGAATTCTTTGGCCTGAATTCCTGGTCTGATGAAACCAAGATTGAACTGTTTGGCCTGAATGCCAAGCATCACGTCTGGAGGAAACCTGGCACCATCCCTACGGTGAAGCATGGTGGTGGCAGCATCATGATGTGGAGATGTTTTTCCGTGGCAGAGACTGGCTGAAGTCTCGAGGGTATTGCTCTGAGCGAGAGTACATTATGATCAGCTGTAGACCATACTATCTACCAAGAGAGTTCTCATCTATATTATTCGTAGCTGTCTATTTACCACCGCAAACCGGTTCTGGCACTAAGACACTCAACCAGCTGTATAAAGGCCTTAAGCAAACCAGAAAATGCTCAACCAGAAGCGGTGCTCCTAGTGGCTGGGGACTTTGATGGGATGGGGCCACAGTGTCTCCTGACCCCTCCTGTCTCAGCCTCCAGTATTTATGCTGCAGTAGTTTATGTGTCGGGGGGCTGGGGTCAGTTTGTTATATCTGGAGTACTTCTCCTGTCCTATTCGGTTGTCCTGTGTGAATCTAAGTGTGCGTTCTCTAATTCTCTCCTTCTCTCTTTCTTTCTCTCTCTCGGAGGACCTGAGCCCTAGGACCATGCCCCAGGACTACCTGACATGATGACTCCTTGCTGTCCCCAGTCCACCTGGCCATGCTGCTGCTCCAGTTTCAACTTCCACCTGACTGTGCTGCTGCTCTAGTTTCAACTGTTCTGCCTTATTATTATTCGACCATGCTGGTCATTTATGAACATTTGAACATCTTGGCCATGTTCTGTTATAATCTCCACCCGGCACAGCCAGAAGAGGACTGGCCACCCCACATAGCCTGGTTCCTCTCTAGGTTTCTTCCTAGGTATTGGCCTTTCTAGGGAGTTTTTCCTAGCCACCGTGCTTCTACACCTGCATTGCTTGCTGTTTGGGGTTTTAGGCTGGGTTTCTGTACAGCACTTTGAGATATCAGCTGATGTACGAAGGGCTATATAAATAAATTGATTTGATTTGATTTGATGCAGGCAAACTTAAATCCATTTTACCTCATTTCTACCAGCATGCCACGTGTAACCAGAGGAAAAATAACTCTAGACCACCTTTACTCCACACGCAGAGACACGTACAAAGCTCTCCCTCGCCCTCCATTTGGCAAATCTGACCATAATTCTATCCTCCTGATTCCTGCTTACAAGCAAAAACTAAAGCAGGAAGTACCAATGACTCGCTCAATATGGAAGTGGTCATATGGCCCGGCTGCTATGCTACAGGACTGTTTTGCAAGCATATACTGGAATATGTTCCGGGATTCATCCAATGGCATTGAGGAGTATACAACCTCAGTCACTGACTTCATCAATAAGTGCATCGATGACGTCATCCTCACAGTGACCGTACGTATCCCAACCAGAAGCCATGGATTACTGGCAACATCCGCATCGCGCTAAAGGCTAGAGCTACTGCTTTCAAGGAGCGAGACACTAATCCAGACGCTTATAAGAAATCCCGCTATGCCCTCAGATGATACATCAAACAGGCAAAGCGTCAATACAGGATTAAGATTGAATCCTACTACACTGGGTCTGACGCTCGTCGGATGCAGCAGCGCTTGAAAACTATTACGGACTACAAAGGGAAACCCATCCGCGAGCTGTCCAGTGACGCGAGCCTACCAGGCAAGCTAAATGCCTTTTATGCTCGCTTTGTGGCAAGCAACACTGAAGCATGCATGAGCGCACCAGCTGTTCCAGATGACTGTGTGATCACACTCTCTGTAGCTGATGTGAGCAAGGCCTTTAAACAGGTCAACATACACATAGTCGTGGGGCCAGACGGATTACCAGGACGTGTACTCCGAGCATGCGCGAACCAACTGGCAAGTGTCTTCACTGACATTTTCAACCTCTCCCTGACCAAGTCTGTAATACCTACATGTTTCAAGCAGACCACCATAGTCCCTGTGCCCAAGGAAGCGAAGGTAACCTGCCTAAATTATTACTGACCAGTAGCACTCACGTCAATTACCACGAAGGCTGGTCATGGCTCACATCAACACCATCATCCAGGACACCCTAGACCCAATTTGCATACCGCCCCAACAGATCCACAGACGAACCAATCTCAATCGCCTCCCCACACTGCCCTTTCCCACCTGGACAAAAGGAACACCTATGTGAGAATGCTGTTCATTGACTACAGCTCAGCGTTCAACACCATACTACCCTCAAAGCTCATCACTAAGCTAAGGACCGTGAGACTAAACACCTCCTACTATTTGCATTGACACCCCCCCACTGCTGCTACTCACTGTTTATTATCTATGCATATCACTTTACCCCTTCCTACATGCACAAATTACCTCGACTAACCTGTACCCCCGCACATTGACTCGGTACAGGTACCCCCTGTATAAAGCCTCCACATTGACTCGGTACAGGTACCCCCTGTATAAAGCCTCCACATTGACTCGGTACAGGTACCCTTTGTATAAAGCCTCCACATTGACTCGGTACCCCCTGTATAAAGCCTCCACATTGACTCGGTACAGGTACCCCCTGTATAAAGCCTCCACATTGACTCGGTACAGGTACCCCCTGTATATAGCCTACACATTGACTCTGTACCGATACCCCCTGTATATAGCCTACACATTGACTCTGTACCGATACCCCCTGTATATAGCCTCCACATTGACTCTGTACCAGTACCCCCTGTATATAGCCTCCACATTGACTCTGTACCGATACCCCCTGTATATAGCCTCCACATTGACTCTGTACCGGTACCCCCTGTATATAGCCTCCACATTGACTCTGTACCGATACCCCCTGTATATAGCCTCCACATTGACTCTGTACCGATACCCCCTGTATATAGCCTCCACATTGACTCTGTACCGGTACCCCCTGTATATAGCCTCCACATTGACTCTGTACCGATACCCCCTGTATATAGCCTCCACATTGACTCTGTACCGGTACCCCTGTATATAGCCTCCACATTGACTCTGTACCGGTACCCCCTGTATATAGCCTCCACATTGACTCTGTACCGGTACCCCCTGTATATAGCCTCCACATTGACTCTGTACCGGTACCCCCTGTATAAAGCCTCGTTATAATTTTTTTGACATACACACAAATGCGCACACACACACACAGACTACTCCAGGGCCTCAGACAGGTTAATTGGCTGTCTTACTGTCTGTCTCTCCGTGGTTTTTATTTGAGACTAGTCCGGATCGAGGCAAAGCTGAACGGAGCAAAGTACAGAGAGATCCTTGATGAAAACCTGCTCCAGAGCGCTCAGGACCTAAGACTGTGGGCGAAGGTTCACCTTCCAACCGGCCAATTACCTTAAGCACACAGCCAAAACAACGCAGGAGTGGTTTCGGGACAAGTCTCTGAATGTCGTTTGAGTGGCCCTGCCGGAGACCGGACTTGAATGTGGGAAAAAGGGGTCTGAATACTACACTATCCTTAAACATCCAATGTTGTGTGCTTATTCTATCACCAGGTACTGCAGGAATGTCTACCAATGGCATGGTCACTTACATTTATAAGGTATTTATAAATAAATATATTTATAATATATATAATATATATAATATATATAAATAGTGCTTTAGATTAGGGACTGCAAAATACATCACTATTGATTAGTAAATGGTTTATTAAGGAGAGTATTGATTAGTAAACGGTTTATTAATGAGAGAGTATTGATTAGTAAATGGTTTATTAATGAGAGAGTATTGATTAGTAAATGGTTTATTAAGGAGAGAGTATTGATTAGTAAATGGTTTATTAATGAGAGAGTATTGACTAGTAAATGGTTTATTAAGGAGCGAGTATTGACTAGTAAATGGTTTATTAAGGACTATTGACTAGTAAATGGTTTATTAAGGAGAGTATTGATTAGTAAATGGTTTATTAAGGAGAGAGTATTGACTAGTAAATGGTTTATTAAGGAGTATTGACTAGTAAATGGTTTATTAAGGAGAGAGTATTGATTAGTAAATGGTTAATTAATGAGAGAGTATTGATTAGTAAATGGTTTATTAATGAGGGAGTATTGACTAGTAAATGGTTTATTAAGGAGAGAGTATTGATTAGTAAATGGTTTATTAAGGAGAGTATTGACTAGTAAATGGTTTATTAAGGAGAGTATTGATTAGTAAATGGTTTATTAATGAGAGAGTATTGATTAGTAAATGGTTTATTAATGAGAGAGCATTGACTAGTAAATGGTTTATTAAGGAGAGTATTGACTAGTAAATGGTTTATTAATGAGAGTATTGATTAGTAAATGGTTTATTAATGAGAGTATTGATTAGTAAATGGTTTATTAATGAGAGAGTATTGATTAGTAAATGGTTTATTAATGAGAGAGCATTGATTAGTAAATGGTTTATTAAGGAGAGAGTATTGATTAGTAAATGGTTTATTAATGAGAGAGCATTGATTAGTAAATGGTTTATTAATGAGAGAGTATTGATTAGTAAATGGTTTATTAAGGAGTATTGACTAGTAATGGTTTATTAAGGAGAGAGTATTGACTAGTAAATGGTTTATTAAGGAGTATTGACTAGTAAATGGTTTATTAAGGAGAGAGTATTGACTAGTAAATGGTTTATTAAGGAGTATTGACTAGTAAATGGTTTATTAAGGAGAGAGTATTGATTAGTAAATGGTTTATTAAGGAGAGAGTATTGATTAGTAAATGGTTTATTAAAGAGAGAGTATTGACTAGTAAATGGTTTATTAAGGAGTATTGACTAGTAAATGGTTTATTAAGGAGAGAGTATTGATTAGTAAATGGTTTATTAAGGAGAGAGTATTGATTAGTAAATGGTTTATTAAGGAGAGAGTATTGACTAGTAAATGGTTTAAGGAGAGAGTATTGACTAGTAAATGGTTTATTAAGGAGTATTGACTAGTAAATGGTTTATTAAGGAGAGAGTATTGACTAGTAAATGGTTTATTAAGGAGAGAGTATTGACTAGTAAATGGTTTATTAAGGAGTATTGACTAGTAAATGGTTTATTAAGGAGTATTGACTAGTAAATGGTTTATTAAGGAGTATTGACTAGTAAATGGTTTATTAAGGAGAGAGTATTGACTAGTAAATGGTTTATTAAGGAGAGAGTATTGACTAGTAAATGGTTTATTAAGGAGTATTGACTAGTAAATGGTTTATTAATGAGAGAGTATTGATTAGTAAATGGTTTATTAAGGAGAGAGTATTGACTAGTAAATGGTTTATTAAGGAGAGAGTATTGACTAGTAAATGGTTTATTAAGGAGAGAGTATTGATTAGTAAATGGTTTATTAAGGAGTATTGACTAGTAAATGGTTTATTAAGGAGAGAGTATTGACTAGTAAATGGTTTATTAAGGAGAGAGTATTGACTAGTAAATGGTTTATTAAGGAGTATTGACTAGTAAATGGTTTATTAAGGAGAGAGTATTGATTAGTAAATGGTTTATTAAGGAGAGAGTATTGACTAGTAAATGGTTTATTAATGAGAGAGTATTGATTAGTAAATGGTTTATTAAGGAGAGAGTCATGATTAGTAAATGGTTTATTAAGGAGAGTGTTGATTAGTAAATGGTTTATTAATGAGAGAGTATTGATTAGTAAATGGTTTATTAAGGAGAGAGTATTGATTAGTAAATGGTTTATTAAGGAGTATTGACTAGTAAATGGTTTATTAATGAGGGAGTATTGATTAGTAAATGGTTTATTAAGGAGAGAGTATTGATTAGTAAATGGTTTATTAAGGAGAGAGTATTGACTAGTAAATGGTTTATTAAGGAGCGAGTATTGACTAGTAAATGGTTTATTAAGGAGTATTGACTAGTAAATGGTTTATTAAGGAGAGAGTATTGATTAGTAAATGGTTTATTAAGGAGAGTATTGATTAGTAAATGGTTTATTAAGGAGAGAGTATTGATTAGTAAATGGTTTATTAAGGAGAGTATTGATTAGTAAATGGTTTATTAATGAGAGTATTGATTAGTAAATGGTTTATTAATGAGAGTATTGATTAGTAAATGGTTTATTAAGAAGAGTATTGATTAGTAAATGGTTTATTAAGGAGAGTATTGATTAGTAAATGGTTTATTAAGGAGAGTATTGATTAGTAAATGGTTTATTAATGAGAGAGTATTGATTAGTAAATGGTTTATTAAGGAGAGAGTATTGATTAGTAAATGGTTTATTAAGGAGTATTGACTAGTAAATGGTTTATTAATGAGGGAGTATTGATTAGTAAATGGTTTATTAAGGAGAGAGTATTGATTAGTAAATGGTTTATTAAGGAGAGTATTGACTAGTAAATGGTTTATTAAGGAGAGTATTGATTAGTAAATGGTTTATTAATGAGAGAGTATTGATTAGTAAATGGTTTATTAATGAGAGAGCATTGACTAGTAAATGGTTTATTAAGGAGAGTATTGACTAGTAAATGGTTTATTAAGGAGAGTATTGATTAGTAAATGGTTTATTAATGAGAGAGTATTGATTAGTAAATGGTTTATTAATGAGAGAGCATTGACTAGTAAATGGTTTATTAAGGAGAGAGTATTGACTAGTAAATGGTTTATTAAGGAGAGAGTATTGATTAGTAAATGGTTTATTAATGAGAGTATTGACTAGTAAATGGTTTATTAATGAGAGAGTATTGATTAGTAAATGGTTTATTAAGGAGAGAGTATTGACTAGTAAATGGTTTATTAAGGAGAGAGTATTGACTAGTAAATGGTTTATTAATGAGAGTATTGACTAGTAAATGGTTTATTAAGGAGTATTGACTAGTAAATGGTTTATTAAGGAGAGTATTGATTAGTAAATGGTTTATTAAGGAGAGAGTATTGACTAGTAAATGGTTTATTAAGGAGTATTGACTAGTAAATGGTTTATTAAGGAGAGAGTATTGATTAGTAAATGGTTAATTAATGAGAGAGTATTGATTAGTAAATGGTTTATTAATGAGGGAGTATTGACTAGTAAATGGTTTATTAAGGAGAGAGTATTGATTAGTAAATGGTTTATTAAGGAGAGTATTGATTAATAAATGGTTTATTAATGAGAGAGTATTGATTAGTAAATGGTTTATTAATGAGAGAGTATTGATTAGTAAATGGTTTATTAAGGAGAGTATTGATTAGTAAATGGTTTATTAAGGAGTATTGACTAGTAAATGGTTTATTAAGGAGAGAGTATTGATTAGTAAATGGTTAATTAATGAGAGAGTATTGATTAGTAAATGGTTTATTAATGAGGGAGTATTGACTAGTAAATGGTTTATTAAGGAGAGAGTATTGATTAGTAAATTGTTTATTAAGGAGAGTATTGATTAATAAATGGTTTATTAATGAGAGAGTATTGATTAGTAAATGGTTTATTAATGAGAGAGTATTGATTAGTAAATGGTTTATTAAGGAGAGTATTGATTAGTAAATGGTTTATTAAGGAGTATTGACTAGTAAATGGTTTATTAAGGAGAGAGTATTGATTAGTAAATGGTTTATTAAGGAGAGAGTATTGATTAGTAAATGGTTTATTAATGAGGGAGTATTGATTAGTAAATGGTTTATTAAGGAGAGTATTGATTAGTAAATGGTTTATTAATGAGAGAGTATTGATTAGTAAATGGTTTATTAAGGAGAGAGTATTGATTAGTAAATGGTTTATTAAGGAGTATTGACTAGTAAATGGTTTATTAATGAGGGAGTATTGATTAGTAAATGGTTTATTAAGGAGAGAGTATTGATTAGTAAATGGTTTATTAAGGAGAGAGTATTGACTAGTAAATGGTTTAAGGAGAGAGTATTGACTAGTAAATGGTTTATTAAGGAGTATTGACTAGTAAATGGTTTATTAATGAGGGAGTATTGATTAGTAAATGGTTTATTAAGGAGAGAGTATTGATTAGTAAATGGTTTATTAAGGAGAGAGTATTGACTAGTAAATGGTTTATTAAGGAGTATTGACTAGTAAATGGTTTATTAATGAGGGAGTATTGATTAGTAAATGGTTTATTAAGGAGAGAGTATTGATTAGTAAATGGTTTATTAAGGAGAGAGTATTGACTAGTAAATGGTTTAAGGAGAGAGTATTGACTAGTAAATGGTTTATTAAGGAGTATTGACTAGTAAATGGTTTATTAAGGAGAGAGTATTGATTAGTAAATGGTTTATTAATGAGAGAGTATTGATTAGTAAATGGTTTATTAAGGAGAGAGTATTGATTAGTAAATGGTTTATTAAGGAGAGAGTATTGACTAGTAAATGGTTTATTAAGGAGCGAGTATTGACTAGTAAATGGTTTATTAAGGAGTATTGACTAGTAAATGGTTTATTAAGGAGAGAGTATTGATTAGTAAATGGTTTATTAAGGAGAGAGTATTGATTAGTAAATGGTTTATTAAGGAGTATTGATTAGTAAATGGTTTATTAAGGAGTATTGATTAGTAAATGGTTTATTAATGCGAGAGTATTGATTAGTAAATGGTTTATTAATGAGAGAGTATTGATTAGTAAATGGTTTATTAAGGAGAGTATTGATTAGTAAATGGTTTATTAATGAGAGAGTATTGATTAGTAAATGGTTTATTAAGGAGAGAGTATTGATTAGTAAATGGTTTATTAAGGAGTATTGACTAGTAAATGGTTTATTAATGAGGGAGTATTGATTAGTAAATGGTTTATTAAGGAGAGAGTATTGATTAGTAAATGGTTTATTAAGGAGAGAGTATTGACTAGTAAATGGTTTAAGGAGAGAGTATTGACTAGTAAATGGTTTATTAAGGAGTATTGACTAGTAAATGGTTTATTAATGAGGGAGTATTGATTAGTAAATGGTTTATTAAGGAGAGAGTATTGATTAGTAAATGGTTTATTAAGGAGAGAGTATTGACTAGTAAATGGTTTATTAAGGAGTATTGACTAGTAAATGGTTTATTAATGAGGGAGTATTGATTAGTAAATGGTTTATTAAGGAGAGAGTATTGATTAGTAAATGGTTTATTAAGGAGAGAGTATTGACTAGTAAATGGTTTAAGGAGAGAGTATTGACTAGTAAATGGTTTATTAAGGAGTATTGACTAGTAAATGGTTTATTAAGGAGAGAGTATTGATTAGTAAATGGTTTATTAATGAGAGAGTATTGATTAGTAAATGGTTTATTAAGGAGAGAGTATTGATTAGTAAATGGTTTATTAAGGAGAGAGTATTGACTAGTAAATGGTTTATTAAGGAGCGAGTATTGACTAGTAAATGGTTTATTAAGGAGTATTGACTAGTAAATGGTTTATTAAGGAGAGAGTATTGATTAGTAAATGGTTTATTAAGGAGAGAGTATTGATTAGTAAATGGTGTATTAATGAGGGAGTATTGACTAGTAAATGGTTTATTAAGGAGAGAGTATTGACTAGTAAATGGTTTATTAAGGAGAGAGTATTGATTAGTAAATGGTTTATTAATGAGAGAGTATTGATTAGTAAATGGTTTATTAATGAGGGAGTATTGATTAGTAAATGGTTTATTACAGACCGTTAAAATAAAGCGTAAACCTTTGTTACATTTCAACATGGTTCTTTTGTTTATCTGTGTGTCATGGGGCTTCAAATATGTGAAACAGTCCATGTCATTACTTCCCTCTAATTGGGGTGAATGAAATGAATCATGTTTATGTACGTTGAACAAAACAAATCTAAAACGATGTTATTTCCTCATAAGGAAATCAGTCAATTTATAGAAATACATTTTTCCATAATTCATGGATGTCACATGACTGGATAGGGGAGGGCATAGGCCCACCCACTCGGGAGTCAGGCCCAGCCAATCAGAATGGGTTTTTCTCCACAAAAGGGCTTTATTACAGACAGAAACTCCTCCTCAGTTTCATCAGCTGTCTGGGTGCTGGTCTCAGAAGATCCCTCAGGTGAAGAAGCCAGATGTGGAGGTCCTGGGCTGGCGTGGTTACACGTGGTCTGTAGTTGTGAGGTCGGTTGGACGTTCTGCCACATTCTATTACATGATGGAGAAATCAACATTCAATTCTCTGGCAACAGCTCTGGTGGACATCCCTGCAGTCAGCATGCCAATTGCACACTCCCTCAAAACTTGAGACATCTGTGGCATTGTGTTGGGTGACAAAACCGCACATTTTAGAGTGGCCATGTATTGTCCCCAGCACAAGGTGCACCTGTGTAACGATCATTCTGTTTAATCAGCATCCTGATATACCACACCTGTCAAGTGGATGGATTATCTTGGCAAAGGAGAAATGCTCACTAACAGGGATGGGCACAACATTTGAGATAAATCATCTTTTTGTGCGTATGGAACATTTCTGGGATTCTTTTTTTCAGCTAATGAAACATGAGACCTTGACATGTTGTGTTTGTATTGTTATTCTGTCTCTCTTCCCAGTGAGGCGACACAATAATTAAATGTTCAAAAATATGCGTCCCAAATGGCACCCTACTACCTACCCACTTTTGACCAGGGCCTATAGGGAATAGGGAGCCGAAAAGTAGTGCACTGTATACAGAATAGGGAGCCAAATGTAGTGCACTATATATGGAATAGAGAGCCAAAAGTAGTGCACTATATAGGGAATAGGGAGCCAAAAGTAGTGCACTACATACAGAATAGGGAGCCAAATGTAGTGCACTATATATGGAATAGGGAGCCAAAACTAGTGCACTATATAGGGAATAGGGAGTCAAAAGTAGTGCACTATATACGGAATAGGGAGCCAAAAGTAGTGCATTATATAGGGAATAGGGAGCCAAAAGTTGTGCACTGTATAGGGAACAGGGAGCCAAAAGTAATGCACTATAGAGGGAATAGTGTACCATTTGAGACACATACATAGACTCCCACAATGCGTCTGGCTCTGTTCCTCATCAATGCTCGCTATGACACACACACACACACACACACACACAGAGCTAATTCTTGGTACCTCCGACGCAAACTGTGTCCCAGTTAAATAGAGGCTCTGCATGCATCAGATAGCAGAGTAGCCAGAATAATGACCACGAGGAAGGCAGTAACCGATAGGGGCTAATAAGCATTCTGAAAGTCACCCCAACCAATTAAACAAACCATGAAAGGCTGATACAAGGTTGAGTAGCAAATGGCACCCTATATAGTGCACTACATTTCACCGAGAGTAGTGCACTATAAGGGAATAGGGGACCTAAGTAGTGCACTAAGGGAATAGGAGACCTTTTGGAAAGCATAAACCCTGAAAGTCATACCAACTAATGAAACAAACCATGAAAGTCTGATTCAAGTCTGTTATAATTATGTTTGATAGAATTAAAGGAGCACATTTTTAAGAACCAGAGATGAATTTGTTTATTGGGACTGATGAACTTTAATTCACGGAGAGTTTGATGCCTCAAGAAAAAAAAATTATAAGGACTTCTGTGCTTCCTGCTATAGACTGAACCACCACTAATCACCCACTGTCTCTATAGACTGAACCACCACTAATCACACACTGTCTCTATAGACTGAACCACCACTAAACACCCACTGTCTCTATAGACTGAACCACCACTAAACACCCACTGGCTCTATTGCATGAACCACCACTAATCACCCACTGGCTCTATAGCCTGAACCACCACTAATCACCCACTGGCTCTATAGCCTGAACCACCACTAAACACCCACTGGCTCTATAGACTGAACCACCACTAAACACCCACTGGCTCTATAGCATGAACCACCACTAAACACCCACTGGCTCTATAGCCTGAACCACCACTAAACACCCACTGGCTCTATAGACTGAACCACCACTAGTCACCCACTGGCTCTATAGCCTGAACCACCACTAATCACCCACTGGCTCTATAGCCTGAACCACCACTAATCACCCACTGTCTCTATAGCCTGAACCACCACTAATCACCCACTGGCTCTATAGACTGAACCACCACTAAACACGGACTGGCTCTATAGACTGAACCACCACTAATCACCCACTGGCTCTATAGCATGAACCACCACTAATCACCCACTGGCTCTATAGCCTGAACCACCACTAATCACCCACTGGCTCTATAGCCTGAACCACCACTAAACACCCACTGGCTCTATAGACTGAACCACCACTAAACACCCACTGGCTCTATAGACTGAACCACCACTAAACACCCACTGGCTCTATAGCATGAACCACCACTAAACACCCACTGGCTCTATAGCATGAACCACCACTAAACACCCACTGGCTCTATAGCCTGAACCACCACTAAACACCCACTGGCTCTATAGACTGAACCACCACTAGTCACCCACTGGCTCTATAGCCTGAACCACCACTAATCACCCACTGGCTCTATAGCCTGAACCACCACTAATCACCCACTGGCTCTATAGCCTGAACCACCACTAATCACCCACTGGCTCTATAGCCTGAACCACCACTAATCACCCACTGGCTCTATAGACTGAACCACCACTAAACACCCACTGGCTCTATAGACTGAACCACCACTAATCACCCACTGGCTCTATAGCATGAACCACCACTAAACACCCACTGGCTCTATAGCCTGAACCACCACTAATCACCCACTGGCTCTATAGCCTGAACCACCACTAACACCCACTGGCTCTATAGCATGAACCACCACTAAACACCCACTGGCTCTATAGCATGAACCACCACTAAACACCCACTGGCTCTATAGCATGAACCACCACTAAACACCCACTGGCTCTATAGACTGAACCACCATAAACACCCACTGGCTCTATAGCATGAACCACCACTAAACACCCACTGGCTCTATAGCCTGAACCACCACTAAACACCCACTGGCTCTATAGACTGAACCACCACTAAACACCACTGGCTCTATAGCCTGAACCACCACTAAACACCCACTGGCTCTATAGCATGAACCACCACTAAACACCACTGGCTCTATAGCATGAACCACCACTAAACACCCACTGGCTCTATAGCCTGAACCACCACTAATCACCCACTGGCTCTATAGCCTGAACCACCACTAATCACCCACTGGCTCTATAGCCTGAACCACCACTAATCACCCACTGGCTCTATAGACTGAACCACCACTAAACACGGACTGGCTCTATAGACTGAACCACCACTAATCACCCACTGGCTCTATAGCATGAACCACCACTAATCACCCACTGGCTCTATAGCCTGAACCACCACTAATCACCCACTGGCTCTATAGCCTGAACCACCACTAAACACCCACTGGCTCTATAGACTGAACCACCACTAAACACCCACTGGCTCTATAGACTGAACCACCACTAAACACCCACTGGCTCTATAGCATGAACCACCACTAAACACCCACTGGCTCTATAACCCACTGGCTCTATAGCCTGAACCACCACTAAACACCCACTGGCTCTATAGACTGAACCACCACTAGTCACCACTGGCTCTATAGCCTGAACCACCACTAATCACCCACTGGCTCTATAGCTGAACCACCACTAATCACCCACTGGCTCTATAGCCTGAACCACCACTAATCACCCACTGGCTCTATAGCCTGAACCACCACTAATCACCCACTGGCTCTATAGACTGAACCACCACTAAACACCCACTGGCTCTATAGACTGAACCACCACTAATCACCCACTGGCTCTATAGCATGAACCACCACTAAACACCACTGGCTCTATAGCCTGAACCACCACTAATCACCCACTGGCCTCTATAGCCCTGAACCACCACTAACACCCACTGCTCTATAGCATGAACCACCACTAAACACCCACTGGCTCTATAGCATGAACCACCACTAAACACCCACTGGCTCTATAGCATGAAACCCAACTGGCTCTATAGACTGAACCACCACTAAACACCCACTGGCTCTATAGCATGAACCACCACTAACACCCACTGGCTCTATAGCCTGAACCACCACTAAACACCCACTGGCTCTATAGACTGAACACCACTAAACACCCACTGGCTCTATAGCCTGAACCACCACTAAACACCCACTGGCTCTATAGCATGAACCACCACTAAACACCCACTGGCTCTATAGCATGAACCACCACTAAACACCCACTGGCTCTATAGCCTGAACCACCACTAAACACCCACTGGCTCTATAGCATGAACCACCACTAAACACCCACTGGCTCTATAGCATGAACCACCACTAACAACCACTGGCTCTATAGCCTGAACCACCACTAAACACCCACTGGCTCTATAGACTGAACCACCACTAATCACCCACTGTCTCTATAGACTGAGCCACCACTAATCACCCACTGGCTCTATAGCATGAACCACCACTAAACACCCACTGGCTCTATAGCATGAACCACCACTAATCACCCACTGGCTCTATAGCATGAACCACCACTAAACACCCACTGGCTCTATAGCATGAACCACCACTAAACACCCACTGGCTCTATAGCCTGAACCACCACTAAACACCCACTGGCTCTATAGCCTGAACCACAACTAATCACCCACTGGCTCTATAGACTGAACCACCACTAATCACCCACTGGCTCTATAGCCTGAACCACAACTAATCACCCACTGGCTCTATAGCCTGAACCACCACTAAACACCCACTGGCTCTATAGCCTGAACCACCACTAATCACCCACTGGCTCTATAGCATGAACCACCACTAATCACCTACTGGCTCTATAGACTGAACCACCACTAATCACCCACTGGCTCTATAGCATGAACCACCACTAAACACCCACAGGCTCTATAGCATGAACCACCACTAAACACCCACTGGCTCTATAGCCTGAACCACCACTAAACACCCACTGGCTCTATAGACTGAACCACCACTAATCACCCACTGTCTCTATAGCATGAACCACCACTAAACACCCACTGGCTCTATAGCCTGAACCACCACTAATCACCCACTGGCTCTATAGACTGAACCACCACTAATCACCCACTGGCTCTATAGCCTGAACCACCACTAATCACCCACTGGCTCTATAGCCTGAACCACCACTAATCACCCACTGGCTCTATAGCCTGAACCACCACTAAACACCCACTGGCTCTATAGACTGAACCACCACTAAACACCCCACTGGCTCTATAGCCTGAACCACCACTAAACACCCCACTGGCTCTATAGCATGAACCACCACTAACACCCACTGGCTCTATAGCCTGAACCACCACTAAACACCCACTGGCTCTATAGCATGAACCACCACTAAAACACCCACTGGCTCTATAGCATGAACCACCACTAAACACCCACTGGCTCTATAGCCTGAACCACCACTAAACACCCACTGGCTCTATAGCATGAACCACCACTAAACACCACTGGCTCTATAGCATGAACCACCACTAAACACCCACTGGCTCTATAGCCTGAACCACCACTAAACACCCACTGGCTCTATAGGCCTGAACCACCACTAATCACCCACTGGCTCTATAGCCTGAAACCACAACTAATCACCCACTGGCTCTATAGCCTGAACCACCACTAAACACCCACTGGCTCTATAGCCTGAACCACCACTAATCACCCACTGGCTCTATAGCATGAACCACCACTAATCACCTACTGGCTCTATAGACTGAACCACCACTAATCACCCACTGGCTCTATAGCATGAACCACCACTAAACACCCACAGGCTCTATAGCATGAACCACCACTAAACACCCACTGGCTCTATAGCCTGAACCACCACTAAACCCCACTGGCTCTATAGACTGAACCACCACTAATCACCCACTGTCTCTATAGCATGAACCAACCACGAAACACCCACTGGCTCTATAGCCTGAACCACCACAATCACCCACTGGCTCTATAGACTGAACCACCACTATCACCCACTGGCTCTATAGCCTGAACCACCACTATCACCACACTGGCTCTATAGCCTGAACCACCACTAATCACCCACTGGCTCTATAGCCTGAACCACCACTAACACCCACTGGCTCTATAGCATGAACCACCACTAAACACCCACTGGCCTCATAGCATGAACCACCACTAAACACCCACTGGCTCTATAGCCTGAACCACCACTAAATCACCCACTGGCTCTATAGCTGAACCACCACTAATCACCCACTGGCTCTATAGACTGAACCACCACTAATCACCCACTGGCTCTATAGCCTGAACCACAACTAATCACCACTGGCTCTATAGCCTGAACCACCACTAATCACCTACTGGCTCATAGACTGAACCACCACTAATCACCCACTGGCTCTATAGCATGAACCACCACTAAACACCCACAGGCTCTATAGCATGACCACCACTAAACACCCACTGGCTCTATAGCCTGAACCACCACTAAACACCCACTGGCTCTATAGACTGAACCACCACTAATCACCCACTGGCTCTATAGCATGAACCACCACTAAACCACCCACTGGCTCTATAGCCTGAACCACCACTAATCACCCACTGGCTCTATAGACTGAACCACCACTAATCACACACTGGCTCTATAGCCTGAACCACCACTAATCACCCACTGGCTCTATAGCCTGAACCACCACTAATCACCCACTGGCTCTATAGACTGAACCCCCACTAATCACCCACTGGCTCTATAGCCTGAACCACCACTAATCACCCACTGGCTCTATAGCCTGAACCACCACTAATCACCCACTGGCTCTATAGCCTGAACCACAACTAATCACCCCACTGGCTCTATAGCCTGAACCACCACTAATCACCCACTGGCTCTATAGCCTGAACCAGCACTAATCAACCCACTGGCTCTATAGCCTGAACCACCACTAAATCACCCACTGGCTCTATAGCCTGAACCACCACTAATCACCCACTGGCTCTATAGCCTGAACCACCACTAAATCACCCACTGGCTCTATAGCCTGAACCACCACTAATCACCCACTGGCTCTATAGCCTGAACCACCACTAAAACACCCACTGGCTCTATAGCCTGAACCACCACTAATCACCCACTGGCTCTATAGCCTGAACCACCACTAATCACCCACTGGCTCTATAGACTGAACCACCACTAATCACCCACTGGCTCTATAGCCTGAACCACCACTAATCACCCACTGTCTCTATAGACTGAACCACCACTAAACACCCACTGGCTCTATAGACTGAACCACCCCACCCCTAATCACCCACTGGCTCTATAGCCTGAACCACCACTAATCACCCACTGGCTCTATAGACTGAACCACCACTAATCACCCACTGGCTCTATAGACTGAACCACCACTAATCACCCACTGGCTCTATAGACTGAACCAAACACTGGCTCTATAGACTGAACCACCCACTGGCTCTATAGCCTGAACCACTACTAAACACCCACTGGCTCTATAGCCTGAACCACCACTAATCACCCACTGGCTCTATAGCCTGAACCACCACTAATCACCCACTGGCTCTATAGCCTGAACCACCACTAATCACCCACTGGCTCTATAGCCTGAACCACCACTAATCACCCACTGGCTCTATAGCCTGAACCACCACTAATCACCCACTGGCTCTATAGACTGAACCACCACTAATCACCCACTGGCTCTATAGCCTGAACCACCACTAATCACCCACTGGCTCTATAGACTGAACCACCACTAAACACCCACTGGCTCTATAGACTGAACCACCACTAATCACCCACTGGCTCTATAGCCTGAACCACCACTAATCACCCACTGGCTCTATAGACTGAACCACCACTAATCACCCACTGGCTCTATAGCCTGAACCACCACTAATCACCCACTGGCTCTATAGCCTGAACCACCACTAATCACCCACTGGCTCTATAGCATGAACCACCACTAATCACCCACTGGCTCTATAGCCTGAACCACCACTAAACACCCACTGGCTCTATAGCCTGAACCACCACTAATCACCCACTGGCTCTATAGCCTGAACCACCACTAAACACCCACTGGCTCTATAGCCTGAACCACCACTAAACACCCACTGGCTCTATAGCCTGAACCACCACTAATCACCCACTGGCTCTATAGCCTGAACCACCACTAATCACCCACTGGCTCTATAGACTGAACCACCACTAATCACCCACTGGCTCTATAGCCTGAACCACCACTAATCACCCACTGGCTCTATAGACTGAACCACCACTAAACACCCACTGGCTCTATAGACTGAACCACCACTAATCACCCACTGGCTCTATAGCCTGAACCACCACTAATCACCCACTGGCTCTATAGCATGAACCACCACTAAACACCCACTGGCTCTATAGCCTGAACCACCACTAAACACCCACTGGCTCTATAGCCTGAACCACCACTAATCACCCACTGGCTCTATAGCCTGAACCACCACTAATCACCCACTGGCTCTATAGCCTGAACCACCACTAATCACCCACTGGCTCTATAGCCTGAACCACCACTAATCACCCACTGGCTCTATAGCCTGAACCACCACTAAACACCCACTGGCTCTATAGCCTGAACCACCACTAAACACCCACTGGCTCTATAGCCTGAACCACCACTAATCACCCACTGGCTCTATAGCCTGAACCACCACTAATCACCCACTGGCTCTATAGACTGAACCACCACTAATCACCCACTGGCTCTATAGCCTGAACCACCACTAATCACCCACTGGCTCTATAGCCTGAACCACCACTAAACACCCACTGGCTCTATAGCCTGAACCACCACTAATCACCCACTGGCTCTATAGCCTGAACCACCACTAATCACCCACTGGCTCTATAGCCTGAACCACCACTAATCACCCACTGGCTCTATAGCCTGAACCACCACTAAACACCCACTGGCTCTATAGCCTGAACCACCACTAATCACCCACTGGCTCTATAGCCTGAACCACCACTAATCACCCACTGGCTCTATAGCCTGAACCACCACTAAACACCCACTGGCTCTATAGCCTGAACCACCACTAATCACCCACTGGCTCTATAGCCTGAACCACCACTAATCACCCACTGGCTCTATAGCCTGAACCACCACTAAACACCCACTGGCTCTATAGCCTGAACCACCACTAATCACCCACTGGCTCTATAGACTGAACCACCACTAATCACCCACTGGCTCTATAGCCTGAACCACCACTAATCACCCACTGGCTCTATAGCCTGAACCACCACTAATCACCCACTGGCTCTATAGCCTGAACCACCACTAATCACCCACTGGCTCTATAGCCTGAACCACCACTAATCACCCACTGGCTCTATAGACTGAACCACCACTAATCACCCACTGGCTCTATAGCCTGAACCACCACTAATCACCCACTGGCTCTATAGCCTGAACCACCACTAATCACCCACTGGCTCTATAGCCTGAACCACCACTAATCACCCACTGGCTCTATAGCCTGAACCACCACTAATCACCCACTGGCTCTATAGCCTGAACCACCACTAATCACCCACTGGCTCTATAGCCTGAACCACCACTAATCACCCACTGGCTCTATAGCCTGAACCACCACTAATCACCCACTGGCTCTATAGCCTGAACCACCACTAATCACCCACTGGCTCTATAGCCTGAACCACCACTAAACACCCACTGGCTCTATAGCCTGAACCACCACTAATCACCCACTGGCTCTATAGCCTGAACCACCACTAATCACCCACTGGCTCTATAGCCTGAACCACCACTAATCACCCACTGGCTCTATAGCCTGAACCACCACTAATCACCCACTGGCTCTATAGCCTGAACCACCACTAATCACCCACTGGCTCTATAGCCTGAACCACCACTAATCACCCACTGGCTCTATAGCCTGAACCACCACTAATCACCCACTGGCTCTATAGACTGAACCACCACTAATCACCCACTGGCTCTATAGCCTGAACCACCACTAATCACCCACTGGCTCTATAGCCTGAACCACCACTGGCTCTATAGACTGAACCACCCACTGGCTCTATAGCCTGAACCACCACTAATCACCCACTGGCTCTATAGCCTGAACCACCACTAATCACCCACTGGCTCTATAGCCTGAACCACCACTAATCACCCACTGGCTCTATAGCCTGAACCACCACTAATCACCCACTGGCTCTATAGCCTGAACCACCACTAATCACCCACTGGCTCTATAGCCTGAACCACCACTAAAACACCCACTGGCTCTATAGCCTGAACCACCACTAATCACCCACTGGCTCTATAGCCTGAACCACCACTAATCACCCACTGGCTCTATAGCCTGAACCACCACTAATCACCCACTGGCTCTATAGCCTGAACCACCACTAATCACCCACTGGCTCTATAGACTGAACCACCACTAAACACCCACTGGCTCTATAGACTGAACCACCACTAATCACCCACTGGCTCTATAGCCTGAACCACCACTAATCACCCACTGGCTCTATAGACTGAACCACCACTAATCACCCACTGGCTCTATAGACTGAACCACCACTAATCACCCACTGGCTCTATAGACTGAACCACCACTGGCTCTATAGACTGAACCACCCACTGGCTCTATAGCCTGAACCACCACTAAACACCCACTGGCTCTATAGCCTGAACCACCACTAATCACCCACTGGCTCTATAGCCTGAACCACCACTAATCACCCACTGGCTCTATAGCCTGAACCACCACTAAATCACCCACTGGCTCTATAGCCTGAACCACCACTAATCACCCACTGGCTCTATAGCCTGAACCACCACTAATCACCCACTGGCTCTATAGCCTGAACCACCACTAATCACCCACTGGCTCTATAGCCTGAACCACCACTAATCACCCACTGGCTACTATAGCCTGAACCACCACTAATCACCCACTGGCTCTATAGACTGAACCACCACTAATCACCCACTGGGCTCTATAGCCTGAACCACCACTAATCACCCACTGTCTCTATAGACTGAACCACACTAAACACCCACTGGCTCTATAGACTGAACCACCCCACCCCTAATCACCCACTGGCTCTATAGCCTGAACCACCACTAATCACCACTTTCTCTATAGACTGAACCACCACTAATCACCCACTGTCTCTATAGACTGAACCACCACTAAATCACCCACTGGCTCTATAGCCTGAACCACCACTAATCACCCACTGTCTCTATAGCCTGAACCACCACTAATCACCCACTGGCTCTATAGCCTGAACCACCACTAAATCACCCACTGGCTCTATAGCCTGAACCACCACTAATCACCACTGTCTCTATAGCCTGAACCACCACTAATCACCCACTGGCTCTATAGCCTGAACCACCACTAATCACCCACTGGCTCTATAGCCTGAACCACCACTAATCACCCACTGGCTCTATAGCCTGAACCACCACTAAAACACCCACTGGGCTCTATAGCCTGAACCACCACTAAACACCCACTGGCCTCTAAGCCTGAACCACCACTAATCACCCACTGGCTCTATAGCCTGAACCACCACTAATACCCACTTGGCCTCTATAGCCTGAACCACCACTAATCACCCACTGGCTCTATAGCCTGAACCACCACTAAACACCCACTGGCTCTATAGACTGAACCACCCCACCCTAATCACCCACTGGCTCTATAGCCTGAACACCACTAATCACCCACTGGCTCATAGACTGACCACCACTAATCACCCACTGTCTCTATAGACTGAACCACCCACTGTCTCTATAGACTGAACCACCACTAATCACCCACTGGCTCTATAGCATAACCACCACTAATCACCCACTGGCTCTATAGCCTGAACCACCACTAATCACCCACTGGCTCTATAGCCTGAAACCACCACTAAACACCCACTGGCTCTATAGACTGAACCACCATAACAACCCACTGGCTCTATAGACTGAACCACCACTAAACACCCACTGGCTCTATAGCATGAACCACCACTAAACACCCACTGGCTCTATAGCATGAACCACCACTAAAACACCCACTGCTCTATAGCCTGAACCACCACTAAACACCCACTGGCTCTATAGACTGAACCACCACTAGTCACCCACTGCTCTATAGCCTGAACCACCACTAATCACCCACTGGCTCTATAGCCTGAACCACCACTAATCACCCACTGGCTCTATAGCCTGAACCACCACTAATCACCCACTGGCTCTATAGCCTGAACCACCACTAATCACCCACTGGCTCTATAGACTGAACCACCACTAAACACCCACTGGCTCTATAGACTGAACCACCACTAATCACCCACTGGCTCTATAGCATGAACCACCACTAAACACCCACTGGCTTCTATAGCCTGAACCACCACTAAACACCCACTGGCTCTATAGCCTGAACCACCACTAATCACCCACTGGCTCTATAGCCTGAACCACAACTAAACACCCACTGGCTCTATAGACTGAACCACCACTAATTACCCACTGGCTCTATAGACTGAACCACCACTAAACACCCACTGTCTCTATAGACTGAACCACCACTAAACACCCACTGGCTCTATAGACTGAACCACCACTAATTACCCACTGGCTCTATAGCCTGAACCACCACTAAACACCCACTGGCTCTATAGCATGAACCACCACTAATCACCCACTGGCTCTATAGCCTGAACCACCACTAAACACCCACTGGCTCTATAGCATGAACCACCACTAAACACCCACTGGCTCGTATAGCATGAACCACCACTAAACACCCACTGGCTCTATAGCCTGAACCACCACTAAACAACCACTGGCTCTATAGACTGAACCACCACTAAACACCCACTGGCTCTATAGCATGAACCACCACTAAACACCCACTGGCTCTATAGCCTGAACCACCACTAAACACCCACTGGCTCTATAGACTGAACCACCACTAAACACCCACTGGCTCTATAGCCTGAACCACCACTAAACACCCACTGGCTCTATAGCATGAACCACCACTAAACACCCACTGGCTCTATAGCATGAACCACCACTAAACACCCACTGGCTCTATAGCCTGAACCACCACTAAACACCCACTGGCTCTATAGCATGAACCACCACTAAACACCCACTGGCTCTATAGCATGAACCACCACTAAACACCCACTGGCTCTATAGCCTGAACCACCACTAAACACCCACTGGGCTCTATAGACTGAACCACCACTAATCACCCACTGTCTCTATAGACTGAACCACCACTAATCACCCACTGGCTCTATAGCATGAACCACCACTAAAACACCCACTGGCTCTATAGCATGAACCACCACTAATCACCCACTGGCTCTATAGCATGAACCACCACTAAACACCCACTGGCTCTATAGCATGAACCACCACTAAACACCCACTGGCTCTATAGCCTGAACCACCACTAAACACCCACTGGCTCTATAGCCTGAACCACCACTAATCACCCACTGGCTCTATAGACTGAACCACCACTAATCACCCACTGGCTCTATAGCCTGAACCACAACTAATCACCCACTGGCTCTATAGCCTGAACCACCACTAAACACCCACTGGCTCTATAGCCTGAACCACCACTAATCACCCACTGGCTCTATAGCATGAACCACCACTAATCACCTACTGGCTCTATAGAATGAACCACCACTAATCACCCACTGGCTCTATAGCATGAACCACCACTAAACACCCACTGGCTCTATAGCATGAACCACCACTAAACACCCACTGGCTCTATAGCCTGAACCACCACTAAACACCCACTGGCTCTATAGACTGAACCACCACTAATCACCCACTGTCTCTATAGCATGAACCACCACTAAACACCCACTGGCTCTATAGCCTGAACCACCACTAATCACCCACTGGCTCTATAGACTGAACCACCACTAATCACCCACTGGCTCTATAGCCTGAACCACCACTAATCACCCACTGGCTCTATAGCCTGAACCACCACTAATCACCCACTGGCTCTATAGACTGAACCCCCACTAATCACCCACTGGCTCTATAGCCTGAACCACCACTAATCACCCACTGGCTCTATAGCCTGAACCACCACTAATCACCCACTGGCTCTATAGCCTGAACCACAACTAATCACCCACTGGCTCTATAGCCTGAACCACCACTAATCACCCACTGGCTCTATAGCCTGAACCACCACTAATCACCCACTGGCTCTATAGCCTGAACCACCACTAAATCACCCACTGGCTCTATAGCCTGAACCACCACTAATCACCCACTGTCTCTATAGCCTGAACCAACACTAATCACCAACTGGCTCTATAGCATGAACCACCACTAATCACCCACTGGCTCTATAGCCTGAATAACCACTAATCACCCACTGGCTCTATAGCCTGAACCACCACTAAATCACCCACTGGCTCTATAGCCTGAACCACCACTAATCAGCCACTGGCTCTATAGCCTGAACCACCACTAAAACACCCACTGGCTCTATAGCCTGAACCACCACTAATCAGCCACTGGCTCTATAGCCTGAACCACCAATAATCACCCACTGGCTCTATAGACTGAACCACCACTAATCCCCCACTGGCTCTATAGCATGAACCACCACTAATCACCCACCGTCTCTATAGACTGAACCACCACTAAACACCCACTGGCTGTATAGACTGAACCACCCCACCCCTAATCACCCACTGGCTCTATAGCCTGAACCACCACTAATCACCCACTGGCTCTATAGACTGAACCACCACTAATCACCCACTGGCTCTATAGACTGAACCAACACTAATCACCCACTGGCTCTATAGACTGAACCAAACACTGGCTCTATAGACTGAACCACCCACTGGCTCTATAGCCTGAACCACTACTAAACACCCACTGGCTCTATAGCCTGAACCACCACTAATCACCCACTGGCTCTATAACCTGAACCACCACTAATCACCCACTGGCTCTATAGCCTGAACCACCAATAAATCACCCACTGGCTCTATAGCCTGAACCACCACTAATCAGCCACTGGCTCTATAGCCTGAACCACCACTAAAACACCCACTGGCTCTATAGCCTGAACCACCACTAATCAGCCACTGGCTCTATAGCCTGAACCACCAATAATCACCCACTGGCTCTATAGACTGAACCACCACTAATCCCCCACTGGCTCTATAGCCTGAACCACCACTAATCACCCACCGTCTCTATAGACTGAACCACCACTAAACACCCACTGGCTGTATAGACTGAACCACCCCACCCCTAATCACCCACTGGCTCTATAGCCTGAACCACCACTAATCACCCACTGGCTCTATAGACTGAACCACCACTAATCACCCACTGGCTCTATAGACTGAACCACCACTAATCACCCACTGGCTCTATAGACTGAACCAAACACTGGCTCTATAGACTGAACCACCCACTGGCTCTATAGCCTGAACCACTACTAAACACCCACTGGCTCTATAGCCTGAACCACCACTAATCACCCACTGGCTCTATAACCTGAACCACCACTAAATCACCCACTGGCTCTATAGCCTGAACCACCACTAAATCACCCACTGGCTCTATAGCCTGAACCACCACTAATCACCCACTGTCTCTATAGCCTGAACCACCACTAATCACCCACTGGCTCTATAGCATGAACCACCACTAATCACCCACTGGCTCTATAGCATGAACCACCACTAATCACCCACTGGCTCTATAGCCTGAACCACCACTAATCACCCACTGGCTCTATAGACTGAACCACCACTAATCACCCACTGGCTCTATAGCCTGAACCACCACTAATCACCCACTGTCTCTATAGACTGAACCACCACTAAACACCCACTGGCTCTATAGACTGAACCACCCCACCCCTAATCACCCACTGGCTCTATAGCCTGAACCACCCCTAATCACCCACTGGCTCTATAGACTGAACCACCACTAATCACCCACTGGCTCTATAGACTGAACCACCACTAATCACCCACTGGCTCTATAGACTGAACCAAACACTGGCTCTATAGACTGAACCACCCACTGGCTCTATAGCCTGAACCACTACTAAACACCCACTGGCTCTATAGCCTGAACCACCACTAATCACCCACTGGCTCTATAACCTGAACCACCACTAAATCACCCACTGGCTCTATAGCCTGAACCACCACTAAATCACCCACTGGCTCTATAGCCTGAACCACCACTAATCACCCACTGTCTCTATAGCCTGAACCACCACTAATCACCCACTGGCTCTATAGCATGAACCACCACTAATCACCCACTGGCTCTATAGCATGAACCACCACTAATCACCCACTGGCTCTATAGCCTGAACCACCACTAATCACCCACTGGCTCTATAGACTGAACCACCACTAATCACCCACTGGCTCTATAGCCTGAACCACCACTAATCACCCACTGTCTCTATAGACTGAACCACCACTAAACACCCACTGGCTCTATAGACTGAACCACCCCACCCCTAATCACCCACTGGCTCTATAGCCTGAACCACCACTAATCACCCACTTTCTCTATAGACTGAACCACCACTAATCACCCACTGTCTCTATAGACTGAAACACCACTAATCACCCACTGGCTCTATAGACTGAACCAAACACTGGCTCTATAGACTGAACCACCCACTGGCTCTATAGCCTGAACCACTACTAAACACCCACTGGCTCTATAGCCTGAACCACCACTAATCACCCACTGGCTCTATAACCTGAACCACCACTAATCACCCACTGGCTCTATAGCCTGAACCACCACTAAATCACCCACTGGCTGTATAGCCTGAACCACCACTAATCAGCCACTGGCTCTATAGCCTGAACCACCACTAAAACACCCACTGGCTCTATAGCCTGACCCACCACTAATCAGCCACTGGCTCTATAGCCTGAACCACCAATAATCACCCACTGGCTCTATAGACTGAACCAAACACTGGCTCTATAGACTGAACCACCCACTGGCTCTATAGCCTGAACCACTACTAAACACCCACTGGCTCTATAGCCTGAACCACCACTAATCACCCACTGGCTCTATAACCTGAACCACCACTAAATCACCCACTGGCTCTATAGCCTGAACCACCACTAAATCACCCACTGGCTCTATAGCCTGAACCACCACTAATCACCCACTGTCTCTATAGCCTGAACCACCACTAATCACCCACTGGCTCTATAGCATGAACCACCACTAATCACCCACTGGCTCTATAGCCTGAACCACCACTAATCACCCACTGGCTCTATAGACTGAACCACCACTAATCACCCACTGGCTCTATAGCCTGAACCACCACTAATCACCCACTGTCTCTATAGACTGAACCACCACTAAACACCCACTGGCTCTATAGACTGAACCACCCCACCCCTAATCACCCACTGGCTCTATAGCCTGAACCACCACTAATCACCCACTTTCTCTATAGACTGAACCACCACTAATCACCCACTGTCTCTATAGACTGAACCACCACTAAATCACCCACTGGCTCTATAGCCTGAACCACCACTAATCACCCACTGTCTCTATAGCCTGAACCACCACTAATCACCCACTGGCTCTATAGCCTGAACCACCACTAAATCACCCACTGGCTCTATAGCCTGAACCACCACTAATCACCCACCGTCTCTATAGACTGAACCACCACTAAACACCCACTGGCTGTATAGACTGAACCACCCCACCCCTAATCACCCACTGGCTCTATAGCCTGAACCACCACTAATCACCCACTGGCTCTATAGACTGAACCACCACTAATCACCCACTGGCTCTATAGACTGAACTACCACTAATCACCCACTGGCTCTATAGACTGAACCAAACACTGGCTCTATAGACTGAACCACCCACTGGCTCTATAGCCTGAACCACTACTAAACACCCACTGGCTCTATAGCCTGAACCACCACTAATCACCCACTGGCTCTATAACCTGAACCACCACTAAATCACCCACTGGCTCTATAGCCTGAACCACCACTAAATCACCCACTGGCTCTATAGCCTGAACCACCACTAATCACCCACTGTCTCTATAGCCTGAACCACCACTAATCACCCACTGGCTCTATAGCATGAACCACCACTAATCACCCACTGGCTCTATAGCCTGAACCACCACTAATCACCCACTGGCTCTATAGACTGAACCACCACTAATCACCCACTGGCTCTATAGCCTGAACCACCACTAATCACCCACTGTCTCTATAGACTGAACCACCACTAAACACCCACTGGCTCTATAGACTGAACCACCCCACCCCTAATCACCCACTGGCTCTATAGCCTGAACCACCACTAATCACCCACTTTCTCTATAGACTGAACCACCACTAATCACCCACTGTCTCTATAGACTGAACCACCACTAAATCACCCACTGGCTCTATAGCCTGAACCACCACTAATCACCCACTGTCTCTATAGCCTGAACCACCACTAATCACCCACTGGCTCTATAGCCTGAACCACCACTAAATCACCCACTGGCTCTATAGCCTGAACCACCACTAATCACCCACTGTCTCTATAGCCTGAACCACCACTAATCACCCACTGGCTCTATAGCCTGAACCACCACTAATCACCCACTGGCTCTATAGCCTGAACCACCACTAATCACCCACTGGCTCTATAGCCTGAACCACCACTAAAACACCCACTGGCTCTATAGCCTGAACCACCACTAAAACACCCACTGGCTCTATAGCCTGAACCACCACTAATCACCCACTGGCTCTATAGCCTGAACCACCACTAATCACCCACTGGCTCTATAGCCTGAACCACCACTAATCACCCACTGGCTCTATAGCCTGAACCACCACTAAACACCCACTGGCTCTATAGACTGAACCACCCCACCCCTAATCACCCACTGGCTCTATAGCCTGAACCACCACTAATCACCCACTGGCTCTATAGACTGAACCACCACTAATCACCCACTGTCTCTATAGACTGAACCACCCACTGTCTCTATAGACTGAACCACCCACTGGCTCTATAGACTGAACCACCCACTGGCTCTATAGACTGAACCACCCACTGGCTCTATAGCCTGAACCACCACTAATCACCCACTGTCTCTATAGACTGAACCACCACTAAACACCCACTGGCTCTATAGACTGAACCACCCCACCCCTAATCACCCACTGGCTCTATAGCCTGAACCACCACTAATCACCCACTGGCTCTATAGACTGAACCACCACTAATCACCCACTGTCTCTATAGACTGAACCACCCACTGGCTCTATAGACTAAACACCCACTGGCTCTATAGCCTGAACCACCACTAAACACCCACTGGCTCTATAGCCTGAACCACCACTAATCACCCACTGGCTCTATAGCCTGAACCACCACTAATCACCCACTGTCTCTATAGCCTGAACCAACACTAATCACCCACTGGCTCTATAGCATGAACCACCACTAATCACCCACTGGCTCTATAGCCTGAACCACCACTAATCACCCACTGGCTCTATAGCCTGAACCACCACTAAAACACCCACTGGCTCTATAGCCTGAACCACCACTAAAACACCCACTGGCTCTATAGCCTGAACCACCACTAATCACCCACTGGCTCTATAGCCTGAACCACCACTAATCACCCACTGGCTCTATAGCCTGAACCACCACTAATCACCCACTGGCTCTATAGCCTGAACCACCACTAAACACCCACTGGCTCTATAGACTGAACCACCCCACCCCTAATCACCCACTGGCTCTATAGCCTGAACCACCACTAATCACCCACTGGCTCTATAGACTGAACCACCACTAATCACCCACTGTCTCTATAGACTGAACCACCCACTGTCTCTATAGACTGAACCACCCACTGTCTCTATAGACTGAACCACCCACTGGCTCTATAGACTGAACCACCCACTGGCTCTATAGACTGAACCACCCACTGGCTCTATAGCCTGAACCACCACTAATCACCCACTGTCTCTATAGACTGAACCACCACTAAACACCCACTGGCTCTATAGACTGAACCACCCCACCCCTAATCACCCACTGGCTCTATAGCCTGAACCACCACTAATCACCCACTGGCTCTATAGACTGAACCACCACTAATCACCCACTGTCTCTATAGACTGAACCACCCACTGGCTCTATAGACTAAACACCCACTGGCTCTATAGCCTGAACCACCACTAAACACCCACTGGCTCTATAGCCTGAACCACCACTAATCACCCACTGGCTCTATAGCCTGAACCACCACTAATCACCCACTGGCTCTATAGCCTGAACCACCGCTAATCACCCACTGGCTCTATAGCATGAACCACCACTAATCACCCACTGGCTCTATAGACTGAACCACCACTAATCACCCACTGGCTCTATAGCCTGAACCACCACTAAATCACCCACTGGCTCTATAGCCTGAACCACCACTAATCACCCAATGGCTCTATAGCATGAACCACCACTAATCACCCACTGGCTCTGTAGCCTGAACCACCACTAAATCACCCACTGTCTCTATAGCCTGAACCACCACTAATCACCCACTGGCTCTATAGCATGAACCACCACTAATCACCCACTGGCTCTGTAGCCTGAACCACCACTAATCACCCACTGTCTCTATAGCCTGAACCACCACTAAATCACCCACTGTCTCTATAGCCTGAACCACCACTAATCACCCACTGGCTCTATAGCCTGAACCACCACTAATCACCCACTGGCTCTGTAGCCTGAACCACCACTAATCACCCACTGGCTCTATAGCCTGAACCACCACTAATCACCCACTGGCTCTATAGCCTGAACCACCACTAATCACCCACTGGCTCTATAGCCTGAACCACCACTAATCACCCACTGGCTCTATAGCCTGAACCACCACTAATCACCCACTGGCTCTATAGCATGAACCACCACTAATCACCCACTGGCTCTATAGCCTGAACCACCACTAATCACCCATTGGCTCTATAGCCTGAACCACCACTAATCACCCACTGTCTCTATAGCCTGAACCACCACTAAATCACCCACTGGCTCTATAGCCTGAACCACCACTAATCACCCACTGGCTCTATAGCCTGAACCATCACTAAACACCCACTGGCTCTATAGCCTGAACCACCACTAATCACCCACTGGCTCTATAGCATGAACCACCACTAATCACCCACTGGCTCTATAGCCTGAACCACCACTAATCACCCACTGGCTCTATAGCCTGAACCATCACTAAACACCCACTGGCTCTATAGCCTGAACCACCACTAATCACCCACTGGCTCTATAGCCTGAACCACCACTAATCACCCACTGGCTCTATAGCCTGAACCACCACTAATCACCCACTGGCTCTATAGCCTGAACCACCACTAATCACCCACTGGCTCTATAGCATGAACCACCACTAATCACCCACTGGCTCTATAGACTGAACCACCACTAATCACCCACTGGCTCTATAACCTGAACCACCACTAATCACCCACTGGCTCTATAGCCTGAACCACCACTAAATCACCCACTGGCTCTATAGCCTGAACCACCACTAATCACCCACTGTCTCTATAGCCTGAACCACCACTAATCACCCACTGGCTCTATAGCATGAACCACCACTAATCACCCACTGGCTCTATAGCATGAACCACCACTAATCACCCACTGGCTCTATAGCCTGAACCACCACTAATCACCCACTGGCTCTATAGACTGAACCACCACTAATCACCCACTGGCTCTATAGCCTGAACCACCACTAATCACCCACTGTCTCTATAGACTGAACCACCACTAAACACCCAATGGCTCTATAGACTGAACTACCCCACCCCTAATCACCCACTGGCTCTATAGCCTGAACCACCACTAATCACCCACTTTCTCTATAGACTGAACCACCACTAATCACCCACTGTCTCTATAGACTGAACCACCACTAAATCACCCACTGGCTCTATAGCCTGAACCACCACTAATCACCCACTTTCTCTATAGACTGAACCACCACTAATCACCCACTGGCTCTATAGACTGAACCACCACTAATCACCCACTGTCTCTATAGACTGAACCACCACTAACCACCCACTGGCTCTATAGACTGAACCACCCCACCCCTAATCACCCACTGGCTCTATAGCCTGAACCACCACTAATCACCCACTGGCTCTATAGACTGAACCACCACTAATAACCCACTGTCTCTATAGACTGAACCACCCACTGGCTCTATAGACTGAACCACCCACTGGCTCTATAGACTGAACCACCCACTGGCTCTATAGACTGAACCACTACTAAACACCCACTGGCTCTATAGCCTGAACCACCACTAAACACCCACTGGCTCTATAGCCTGAACCACCACTAATCACCCACTGGCTCTATAGCCTGAACCACCACTAATCACCCACTGGCTCTATAGCCTGAACCACCACTAATCACCCACTGGCTCTATAGCATGAACCACCACTAATCACCCACTGGCTCTATAGACTGAACCACCACTAATCACCCACTGGCTCTATAGCCTGAACCACCACTAAATCACCCACTGGCTCTATAGCCTGAACCACCACTAATCACCCACTGTCTCTATAGCCTGAACCACCACTAATCACCCACTGGCTCTATAGCCTGAACCACCACTAATAACCCACTGTCTCTATAGACTGAACCACCCACTGGCTCTATAGACTGAACCACCCACTGGCTCTATAGACTGAACCACCCACTGGCTCTATAGACTGAACCACTACTAAACACCCACTGGCTCTATAGCCTGAACCACCACTAAACACCCACTGGCTCTATAGCCTGAACCACCACTAATCACCCACTGGCTCTATAGCCTGAACCACCACTAATCACCCACTGGCTCTATAGCCTGAACCACCACTAATCACCCACTGGCTCTATAGCATGAACCACCACTAATCACCCACTGGCTCTATAGACTGAACCACCACTAATCACCCACTGGCTCTATAGCCTGAACCACCACTAAATCACCCACTGGCTCTATAGCCTGAACCACCACTAATCACCCACTGTCTCTATAGCCTGAACCACCACTAATCACCCACTGGCTCTATAGCATGAACCACCACTAATCACCCACTGTCTCTGTAGCCTGAACCACCACTAATCACCCACTGGCTCTATAGCCTGAACCACCACTAATCACCCACTGGCTCTATAGCCTGAACCACCACTAATCACCCACTGGCTCTATAGCCTGAACCACCACTAATCACCCACTGGCTCTATAGACTGAACCACCACTAAACACCCACTGGCTCTATAGCCTGAACCACAACTAATCACCCACTGGCTCTATAGACTGAACCACCACTAATCACCCACTGGCTCTATAGCCTGAACCACCACTAATCACCCACTGGCTCTATAGCCTGAACCACCACTAAATCACCCACTGGCTCTATAGCCTGAACCACCACTAATCACCCACTGTCTCTATATCCTGAACCACCACTAATCACCCACTGGCTCTATAGCCTGAACCACCACTAATCACCCACTGGCTCTATAGCCTGAACCATCACTAAACACCCACTGGCTCTATAGCCTGAACCACCACTAATCACCCACTGGCTCTATAGCATGAACCACCACTAATCACCCACTGGCTCTATAGCATGAACCACCACTAATCACCCACTGGGTCTATAGCATGAACCACCACTAATCACCCACTGGCTCTATAGCCTGAACCACCACTAATCACCCACTGGCTCTATAGCATGAACCACCACTAATCACCCACTGGCTCTATAGACTGAACCACAACTAAACACCCACTGGCTCTATAGCCTGAACCACCACTAATCACCCACTGGCTCTATAGCCTGAACCACAACTAATCACCCACTGGCTCTATAGACTGAACCACCACTAATCACCCACTGGCTCTATAGCCTGAACCACCACTAATCACCCACTGGCTCTATAGCCTGAACCACCACTAAATCACCCACTGGCTCTATAGCCTGAACCACCACTAATCACCCACTGGCTCTATAGCCTGAACCATCACTAAACACCCACTGGCTCTATAGCCTGAACCACCACTAATCACCCACTGGCTCTATAGCATGAACCACCACTAATCACCCACTGGCTCTATAGCCTGAACCACCACTAATCACACACTGGCTCTATAGCCTGAACCATCACTAAACACCCACTGGCTCTATAGCCTGAAACACCACTAATCACCCACTGGCTCTATAGCCTGAACCACCACTAATCACCCACTGGCTCTATAGCCTGAACCACCACTAATCACCCACTGGCTCTATAGCCTGAACCACCACTAATCACCCACTGGCTCTATAGCATGAACCACCACTAATCACCCACTGGCTCTATAGCCTGAACCACCACTAATCACCCACTGGCTCTATAGCATGAACCACCACTAATCACCCACTGGCTCTATAGCCTGAACCACCACTAATCACCCACTGGCTCTATAGCCTGAACCACCACTAATCACCCACTGTCTCTATAGCCTGAACCACCACTAAATCACCCACTGGCTCTATAGCCTGAACCACCACTAATCACCCACTGGCTCTATAGCCTGAACCATCACTAAACACCCACTGGCTCTATAGCCTGAACCACCACTAATCACCCACTGGCTCTATAGCATGAACCACCACTAATCACCCACTGGCTCTATAGCCTGAACCACCACTAATCACCCACTGGCTCTATAGACTGAACCACCACTAATCACCCACTGGCTCTATAGCCTGAACCACCACTAATCACCCACTGTCTCTATAGACTGAACCACCACTAAACACCCAATGGCTCTATAGACTGAACCACCCCACCCCTAATCACCCACTGGCTCTATAGCCTGAACCACCACTAATCACCCACTTTCTCTATAGACTGAACCACCACTAATCACCCACTGTCTCTATAGACTGAACCACCACTAAATCACCCACTGGCTCTATAGTCTGAACCACCACTAATCACCCACTGGCTCTATAGCCTGAACCACCACTAAACACCCACTGGCTCTATAGCTTGAACCACCACTAATCACCCACTGGCTCTATAGCCTGAACCACCACTAAAACACCCACTGGCTCTATAGCCTGAACCACCACTAAAACACCCACTGGCTCTATAGCCTGAACCACCACTAATCACCCACTGGCTCTATAGCCTGAACCACCACTAATCACCCACTGGCTCTATAGACTGAACCACCACTAATCACCCACTGGCTCTATAGACTGAACCACCACTAATCACCCACTGTCTCTATAGACTGAACCACCACTAAACACCCACTGGCTCTATAGACTGAACCACCCCACCCCTAATCACCCACTGGCTCTATAGCCTGAACCACCACTAATCACCCACTGGCTCTATAGACTGAACCACCACTAATCACCCACTGTCTCTATAGACTGAACCACCCACTGGCTCTATAGACTGAACCACCCACTGGCTCTATAGACTGAACCACCCACTGGCTCTATAGACTGAACCACCCACTGGCTCTATAGCCTGAACCACTACTAAACACCCACTGGCTCTATAGCCTGAACCACCACTAAACACCCACTGGCTCTATAGCCTGAACCACCACTAATCACCCACTGGCTCTATAGCCTGAACCACCACTAATCACCCACTGGCTCTATAGCCTGAACCACCACTAATCACCCACTGGCTCTATAGCATGAACCACCACTAATCACCCACTGGCTCTATAGACTGAACCACCACTAATCACCCACTGGCTCTATAACCTGAACCACCACTAATCACCCACTGGCTCTATAGCCTGAACCACCACTAAATCACCCACTGGCTCTATAGCCTGAACCACCACTAATCACCCACTGTCTCTATAGCCTGAACCACCACTAATCACCCACTGTCTCTATATCCTGAACCACCACTAATCACCCACTGGCTCTATAGCCTGAACCACCACTAATCACCCACTGGCTCTATAGCCTGAACCATCACTAAACACCCACTGGCTCTATAGCCTGAACCACCACTAATCACCCACTGGCTCTATAGCATGAACCACCACTAATCACCCACTGGCTCTATAGCATGAACCACCACTAATCACCCACTGGGTCTATAGCATGAACCACCACTAATCACCCACTGGCTCTATAGCCTGAACCACCACTAATGGTGGTTCAGGCTATAGAGCCAGTGGGTGATTTAGTGGTGGTTCAGGCTATAGAGCCAGTGGGTGATTAGTGGTGGTTCAGGTTATAGAGCCAGTGGGTGATTAGTGGTGGTTCAGTCTATAGAGCCAGTGGGTGATTAGTGGTGGTTCATGCTATAGAGCCAGTGGGTGATTAGTGGTGGTTCAGGCTATAGAGCCAGTGGGTGATTAGTGGTGGTTCAGGCTATAGAGCCAGTGGGTGATTAGTGGTGGTTCAGGCTATAGAGCCAGTGGGTGATTAGTGGTGGTTCAGGCTATAGAGCCAGTGGGTGTTTAGTGATGGTTCAGGCTATAGAGCCAGTGGGTGATTAGTGGTGGTTCAGGCTATAGAGCCAGTGGGTGATTAGTGGTGGTTCATGCTATAGAGCCAGTGGGTGATTAGTGGTGGTTCAGGCTATAGAGCCAGTGGGTGTTTAGTGATGGTTCAGGCTATAGAGCCAGTGGGTGATTAGTGGTGGTTCAGGCTATAGAGCCAGTGGGTGATTTAGTGGTGGTTCAGGCTATAGAGACAGTGGGTGATTAGTGGTGGTTCAGGCTATAGAGCCAGTGGGTGATTAGTGGTGGTTCAGGCTATAGAGCCAGTGGGTGATTAGTGGTGGTTCAGTCTATATCAAATCAAATCAAATCAAATTTATTTATATAGCCCTTCGTACATCAGCTGATATCTCAAAGTGCTGTACAGAAACCCAGCCTAAAACCCCAAACAGCAAGCAATGCAGGTGGAGAAGCACAGTGGCTAGGAAAAACTCCCTAGAAAGGCCAATACCTAGGAAGAAACCTAGAGAGGAACCAGGCTATGTGGGGTGGCCAGTCCTCTTCTGGCTGTGCCGGGTGGAGATTATAACAGAACATGGTCAAGATGTTCAATGTTCATAAATGACCAGCATGGTCGAATAATAATAAGGCAGAACAGTTGAAACTAGAGCAGCAGCACAGTCAGGTGGAAGTTGAAACTGGAGCAGCAGCATGGCCAGGTAGACTGGGGACAGCAAGGAGTCATCATGTCAGGTAGTCCTGGGGCATGGTCCTAGGGCTCAGGTCAGTTGAAACTGGAACACCACTAAATCACCCACTGGCTCTATAGACTGAACCACTACTAAACACCCACTGGCTCTATAGCCTGAACCACCACTAAACACCCACTGGCTCTATAGCCTGAACCACCACTAATCACCCACTGGCTCTATAGCCTGAACCACCACTAATCACCCACTGGCTCTATAGCCTGAACCACCACTAAATCACCCACTGGCTCTATAGCCTGAACCACCACTAATCACCCACTGTCTCTATAGACTGAACCACCACTAAACACCCACTGGCTCTATAGACTGAACCACCCCACCCCTAATCACCCACTGGCTCTATAGCCTGAACCACCACTAATCACCCACTTTCTCTTTGCTTTATCTTGGCCAGGTCGCAATTGTAAATGAGAACTTGTTCTCAACTTGCCTACCTGGTTAAATAAAATAAAATAAAAATAAAAATAAATAGCCTGAACCACCACTAAACACCCACTGTCTCTATAGACTGAACCACCCACTGTCTCTATAGACTGAACCACCCACTGGCTCTATAGACTGAACCACCCACTGGCTCTATAGACTGAACCACCCACTGGCTCTATAGACTGAACCACCCACTGGCTCTATAGACTGAACCACCCACTGGCTCTATAGACTGAACCACCCACTGGCTCTATAGACTGAACCACCCACTGGCTCTATAGCCTGAATCACCACTATTCACCCACTGGCTCTACAGCCTGAACCACCACTAATCACCCACTGGCTCTATAGCCTGAACCACCACTAATCACCCACTGGCTCTATAGCCTGGCTGGCTGCCAGGGAGAGAATAGATCAGCGCCTTGGCAAGAATTCACTCAAGATGCATCACATAAATGGCACCCTATTCCCTATATGATCTGGTCAAAAGTAGTGCGCGATGTAGGGAACAGGGTGCCATTTGGGATGCAGCCTCACTCACTCAGCCAGGCAGCTAAATGACAGTAGGTGTCGGGGAAATAACTGGTACAGATCAGTATCCGTCATAGCAGTGGATAGAGAGTATAGATTTTCATCTGCACCGCCAGTCCACTACCTGGGACATCGAGATTCCTCCTCCGGTATAAAAATACGTCTTTCTAAGGATCCAGAAAGGATTTATTTGACTCTTCTTGGCAAGAATATAAATATCTTGTAAACTACGGTTGTAGAAGGAAGGTACTGTAGTGGTATATACTGTTACCAGCACCACCTAACCTTATATAGGAGGTTCGAGAGAGGGAGAGAGAGAGAGAAAGACAGAGAGACAGAGACACACACAGAGACAGAGATCGAGACAAAGAGAAAGACAGACAGGGAGAAAGAAACAGAGACAAAGAGAAAGACAGAGCGAGAGAGACAGAGACACAGAGACAGGGAGAAAGACAGAGCGAGAGAGACAGAGACACAGAGACAGGGAGTGACAGAGACAGGGAGCGATAGAGACAAAGAGACAAAGAGAAAGACAGAGCGAGAGAGACAGACACACAGAGACAGGGAGAAAGACAGAGCGAGAGAGACAGAGACACAGAGACAGGGAGCGACAGAGACAGAGACAGGGAGAAAGACAGAGACAGGGAGCGATAGAGACACAGAGACAAAGAGAAAGACAGAGCGAGAGACAGACAGGGAGAAAGAGACAGAGACAGGGAGAAAGAGACACAGAGACAGGGAGCAATAAAGACAAAGAGAAAGACTGAGCGAGAGAAAGACGGAGCGAGAGACAGACAGAGAAAGAGAGACACACAGAGACGGAGACAGAGAGAGCACCAATCACCATTCCTAAACTACTAACTGCCTTCTTCGTCCTTTGAAAATCTTATCTTTCATCTTCAAAGTATTACAGTAGGTGAAGTAGGTAGCCTCATATCAGGCTCAATGTGTTGTGATGTTGAGAGAGTGCACAATGGGACATATCAGGCTCAATGTGATGTTGAGAGAGTGCACTCTGGGACATATTAGGCTCAATGTGTTGTGATGTTGAGAGAGTGTACACTGGGACATATCAGGCTCAATGTGATGTTGAGAGAGTGCACAGTGGGACATATCAGGCTCAATGTGATGTTGAGAGAGTGCACACTGGGACATATCAGGCTCAATGTGTTGTGATGTTGAGAGAGTGAACAGTGGGACATATCAGGCTCAATGTGATGTTGAGAGAGTGCACAGTGGGACATATCAGGCTCAATGTGATGTTGAGAGAGTGCACAGTGGGACATATCAGGCTCAATGTGATGTGATGTTGAGAGAGTGCACACTGGGACATATCAGGCTCAATGTGATGTTGAGAGAGTGCACAGTGGGACATATCAGGCTCAATGTGATGTTGAGAGAGTGCACTGTGGGACATATCAGGCTCAATGTGTTGTGATGTTGAGAGAGTGCACACTGGGACATATCAGGCTCAATGTGATGTTGAGAGAGTGCACAGTGGGACATATCAGGCTCAATGTGATGTTGAGAGAGTGCACAATGGGACATATCAGGCTCAATGTGTTGTGATGTTGAGAGAGTGCACAATGGGACATATCAGGCTCAATGTGATGTTGAGAGAGTGCACAGTGGGACATATCAGGCTCAATGTGATGTTGAGAGAGTGCACAGTGGGACATATCAGGCTCAATGTGATGTTGAGAGAGTGCAGTGTGACATATCAGGCTCAATGTGATGTTGAGAGAGTGCACAGTGGGACATATCAGGCTCAATGTGATGTTGAGAGAGTGCACTGTGGGACATATCAGGCTCAATGTGTTGTGATGTTGAGGACTGTTTAACATGAAACAAGCAAGGGGTTTATAAACTCACTTCATTTCCACTGAAACAATTGGACATAACAAATGAACAAATCACGTAAACCCTGCCACATAAATGATCATATCGTCATGATGTATTTATCTTCAGAAGGCATGAACATCACCACCAAAGCACATATTCTCTATATGGAACTAGTCTGTGATATAAATGCTGGTAAGGAGTTTTTTTTTCACTGATAAAGAAATCCTGGATGGTTTGTTTAACATTTGACAACAACAACAAATAAACAATCCCCAGGGTCTGATCATCTGGAGCCTGGTCTGCTCAACAACAATAAGAAACAATCCCCAAGGGCTGATCATTTGGAGCCTGATCTGCTCAACAACAACAAAAACAATAAGAAACAATCCCCAGGGGCTGATCATTTGGAGCCTGATCTGCTCATCAACAACAATAAGAAACAATCCCCAGGGGCTGATCATTTGGAGCCTGATCTGCTCAACAACAATAAGAAACAATCCCAGGGGCTGATCATTTGGAGCCTGATCTGCTCAACAACAACAAGAAACAATCCCCAGGGGCTGATCATTTGGAGCCTGATCTGCTCAACGATAAGAAACAATCCCCAGGGGCTGATCATTTGGAGCCTGGTCTGCACAACAACAACGATAAGAAACAATCCCCAGGGGCTGATCATTTGGAGCCTGATCTGCTCAACAACAATAAGAAACAGTCCCCAGGGGCTGATCATTTGGAGCCTGATCTGCTCAACAACAATAAGAAACAGTCCCCAGGGGCTGATCATTTGGAGCCTGATCTGCTCAACAACAACAACAATAAGAAACAATCCCCAGGGGCTGATCATTTGGAGCCTGGTCTGCTCAACAACAACAACGATAAGAAACAATCCCCAGGGGCTGATCATTTGGAGCCTGATCTGCTCAACAACAACAACAATAAGAAACAATCCCCAGGGGCTGATCATCTGGAGCCTGGTCTGCTCAACAACAACGATAAGAAACAATCCCCAGGGGCTGATCATTTGGAGCCTGATCTGCTCAACAACAACAACAATAAGAAACAATCCCCAGGGGCTGATAATCTGGAGCCTGGTCTGCTCAACAACAACGATAAGAAACAATCCCCAGGGGCTGATCATCTGGAGCCTGGTCTGCTCAACAACAACAACGATAAGAAACAATCCCCAGGGGCTGATCATTTGGAGCCTGGTCTGCTCAACAACAACAACGATAAGAAACAATCTCCAGGGGCTGATCATTTGGAGCCTGGTCTGCTCAACAACAACAACGATAAGAAACAATCCCCAGGGGCTGATCATTTGGAGCCTGATCTGCTCAACAACAACAACAATAAGAAACAATCCCCAGGGGCTGATCATTTGGAGCCTGGTCTGCTCAACAACAACAACGATAAGAAACAATCCCCAGGGGCTGATCATTTGGAGCCTGATCTGCTCAACAACAACAACAATAAGAAACAATCCCCAGGGGCTGATCATCTGGAGCCTGGTCTGCTCAACAACAACGATAAGAAACAATCCCCAGGGGCTGATCATTTGGAGCCTGATCTGCTCAACAACAACAACAATAAGAAACAATCCCCAGGGGCTGATCATCTGGAGCCTGGTCTGCTCAACAACAACGATAAGAAACAATCCCCAGGGGCTGATCATCTGGAGCCTGGTCTGCTCAACAACAACAACGATAAGAAACAATCCCCAGGGGCTGATCATTTGGAGCCTGGTCTGCTCAACAACAACAACGATAAGAAACAATCTCCAGGGGCTGATCATTTGGAGCCTGGTCTGCTCAACAACAACAACGATAAGAAACAATCTCCAGGGGCTGATCATCTGGAGCCTGGTCTGCTCAACAACAACGATAAGAAACAATCCCCAGGGGCTGATCATCTGGAGCCTGATCTGCTCAACAACAACAACGATAAGAAACAATCCCCAGGGGCTGATCATCTGGAGCCTGGTCTGCTCAACAACAACAACGATAAGAAACAATCCCCAGGGGCTGATCATTTGGAGCCTGGTCTGCTCAACAACAACAACGATAAGAAACAATCTCCAGGGGCTGATCATTTGGAGCCTGGTCTGCTCAACAACAACAACGATAAGAAACAATCTCCAGGGGCTGATCATCTGGAGCCTGGTCTGCTCAACAACAACAACGATAAGAAACAATCCCCAGGGGCTGATCATCTGGAGCCTGGTCTGCTCAACAACAACGATAAGAAACAATCTCCAGGGGCTGATCATCTGGAGCCTGGTCTGCTCAACAACAACGATAAGAAACAATCCCCAGGGGCTGATCATCTGGAGCCTGGTCTGCTCAACAACAACAACGATAAGAAACAATCCCCAGGGGCTGATCATTTGGAGCCTGGTCTGCTCAACAACAACAACGATAAGAAACAATCCCCAGGGGCTGATCATCTGGAGCCTGGTCTGCTCAACAACAACAACGATAAGAAACAATCCCCAGGGGCTGATCATTTGGAGCCTGGTCTGCTCAACAACAACAACGATAAGAAACAATCCCCAGGGGCTGATCATCTGGAGCCTGGTCTGCTCAACAACAACAACGATAAGAAACAATCCCCAGGGGCTGATCATTTGGAGCCTGGTCTGCTCAACAACAACAACGATAAGAAACAATCTCCAGGGGCTGATCATTTGGAGCCTGGTCTGCTCAACAACAACAACGATAATAAACAATCCCCAGGGGCTGATCATCTGGAGCCTGGTCTGCTCAACAACAACAACGATAAGAAACAATCCCCAGGGGCTGATCATCTGGAGCCTGGTCTGCTCAACAACAACGATAAGAAACAATCCCCAGGGGTTGATCATCTGGAGCCTGGTCTGCTCCAGTGTACATCCATCTCTCCCTTTATTACTGGCTCAGTAGTCCACGTTTTTTAATTACCATTGTTATCAGGAAGTATTTCAAAAGCATTGAAATGTACATATGTGTTGCCACTCTCTAAAAGGGGGATTCAAATGATCTTGACAACTATCGTCCCATTTCAAGGTGTCACAACTTCCGCCGAAGTTGGTCTCCCCCCCCTTCTTGTTCGGGCGGCGTTCGGAGGTCGACGTCACCGGTTTTCTAGTCACCACCGATCAATCAATCAATCAAATGTTATTTGTCACATACATACGGTTAGCAGATGTTAATGCGAGTGTAGCGAAATGCTTGTGCTTCTAGTTCCGACAATGCAGTAATAACCAACAAGTAATCTAACTAACAATTCCAAAACTACTGTCTTATACACACAAGTGTATTTGTGTCTTCATTATACACACCTGGTTTCTGGTTTCCATTCCATAATCATTGTTCTCTATTTAACCCTCTGGTTTCCATTCCATAATCATTGTTCTCTATTTAACCCTCCTCTGGTTTCCATTCCATAATCATTGTTCTCTATTTAACCCTCCTCTGGTTTCCATTCCATAATCATTGTTCTCTATTTAACCCTCCTCTGGTTTCCATTCCATAATCATTGTTCTCTATTTAACCCTCTGGTTTCCATTCCATAATCATTGTTCTCTATTTAACCCTCCTCTGGTTTCCATTCCATAATCATTGTTCTCTATTTAACCCTCTGGTTTCCATTCCATAATCATTGTTCTCTATTTAACCCTCCTCTGGTTTCCATTCCATAATCATTGTTCCCTATTTAACCCTCTGGTTTCCATTCCATAATCATTGTTCCCTATTTAACCCTCTGGTTTCCATTCCATAATCATTGTTCTCTATTTAACCCTCCTCTGGTTTCCATTCCATAATCATTGTTCTGTATTTAACCCTCTGGTTTCCATTCCATAATCATTGTTCTCTATTTAACCCTCCTCTGGTTTCCATTCCATAATCATTGTTCCCTATTTAACCCTCTGGTTTCCATTCCATAATCATTGTTCTCTATTTAACCCTCCTCTGGTTTCCATTCCATAATCATTGTTCTCTATTTAACCCTCCTCTGGTTTCCATTCCATAATCATTGTTCTCTATTTAACCCTCCTCTGGTTTCCATTCCATAATCATTGTTCTCTATTTAACCCTCTGGTTTCCATTCCATAATCATTGTTCCCTATTTAACCCTCCTCTGGTTTCCATTCCATAATCATTGTTCTCTATTTAACCCTCTGGTTTCCATTCCATAATCATTGTTCCCTATTTAACCCTCCTCTGGTTTCCATTCCATAATCATTGTTCTCTATTTAACCCTCCTCTGGTTTCCATTTTATAATCATTGTTCCCTATTTAACCCTCTGGTTTCCATTCCATAATCATTGTTCCCTATTTAACCCTCTGGTTTCCATTCCATAATCATTGTTCTCTATTTAACCCTCTGGTTTCCATTCCATAATCATTGTTCCCTATTTAACCCTCTGGTTTCCATTCCATAATCATTGTTCCCTATTTAACCCTCTGGTTTCCATTCCATAATCATTGTTCTCTATTTAACCCTCCTCTGGTTTCCATTTTATAATCATTGTTCCCTATTTAACCCTCTGGTTTCCATTCCATAATCATTGTTCCCTATTTAACCCTCTGGTTTCCATTCCATAATCATTGTTCTCTATTTAACCCTCTGGTTTCCATTCCATAATCATTGTTCCCTATTTAACCCTCTGGTTTCCATTCCATAATCATTGTTCCCTATTTAACCCTCTGGTTTCCATTCCATAATCATTGTTCCCTATTTAACCCTCTGGTTTCCATTCCATAATCATTGTTCCCTATTTAACCCTCTGGTTTCTATAATAAAAGGTTAAATAAAAAATGAAATGTTTATTGTGTTTGAATTATATTGTTTTATACACGTGTATGTTTGATTATAATGTATTTATAATAATGTGTACCAAGACTCTCTCGTAAAAGAGATGTTTTAATCTCAATATGACTCCCTGTTTAAATATAAAGGTTAAGTAAAATGTACAAAAATAAGGACAGAAACACTGCAGGAGAAAATATCTCTATGGGGTCTTGACATTTACAAATCATCTCCAGACCAATTCCGTGGAACCAATCCTGGCAAAATTGGACGATGATGGATTTCAGAATGTTCCTCTGTGATTATGGATTTAGGTAATGTAGGTACCTGGACTGCCAGACAGCCCAAATACATAGAGACAAGCCTGTAAATGCTCTCTCACTCACACGTCCATTACTATACGCACACACACACACACATCCATTACTACAAGCGCATGCACCGCCCCCCACAAACACACACACACATCCATTACTATACGCACACACACACACACATCCAATACTACAAGTGCATGCACCCCCCCCCCCCAAAAAAAACACACACACAACCATTACTACAAGTGCATGCACCCCCCCCCCCCCCACACACACACCCCTCCATTTCTATATGCACAACCAGAGGTCCTGAAGTGGAGGACATAGGGGACATGACTGAAGTGGAGGACATAGGGGACATGACTGAAGTGGAGGACATAGGGGACATGACTGAAGTGGAGGACATAGGGGACATGACTGAAGTGGAGGACATAGGGGGACATGACTGAAGTGGAGGACATAGGGGGACATGACTGAAGTGGAGGACATAGGGGACATGACTGAAGTGGAGGACATAGGGGACATGACTGAAGTGGAGGACATAGGGGACATGACTGAAGTGGAGGACATAGGGGACATGACTGAAGTGGAGGACATAGGGGGCATGACTGAAGTGGAGGACATAGGGGACATGACTGAAGTGGAGGACATAGGGGACATGACTGAAGTGGAGGACATAGGGGACATGACTGAAGTGGAGGACATAGGGGACATGACTGATTTGAGCTCAAGAAATTTGTGTGAGAATTTATTAATGCAAGTTTGAGCTAAGAGCTGTGAAAAGGCTGACACTATGAGAAAATGTCCAACTGAGCTGGCCTTGGACTGGACCGGTTCTGTCTGACTGGAGACTGAGCTGGCCTTAGACTGGACTGGTTCTGTCTGACTGGAGACTGAGCTGGCCTTGGACTGGACCAGTTCTGTCTGACTGGAGACTGAGGTGGACTGGACCGGTTCTGTCTGACAGGAGACTGAGGTGGACTGGACCGGTTCTCTCTGACAGGAGACTGAGCTGGACTGGACCGGTTCTGTCTGACTCGAGACTGAGGTGGACTGGACCGGTTCTCTCTGACAGGAGACTGAGCTGGACTGGACCGGTTCTGTCTGACTGGAGACTGAGCTGGACTGGACCGGTTCTGTCTGACTGGAGACTAAGGTGGACTGGACCGGTTCTGTCTGACTGGAGACTGAGGTGGTCTGGCATTCTAGTTCATGTTTTTTACTCAGTAGAGGTTTGGTGAATATTCAGTTTAAAAAAAGGGCTTGTTTTGACAGGGAAATGTACTGCGAGGATACAGCAGGATACCACTTCCTGGTTCTATTGAAAACAATCATCGTGGTTGGTGGAGGCCTTGCTGTGGAGAGAGGATGAGGTGTTTATATCAGTCCCAAATGACACCCCATTCTCTATATAGTGCACTACTTTAGACCAGAGCCCAATGGAGAATACATTTGGAAAAGGGAGCCATTTGGGATGCACCCCTATAAACCAGTCGTGTGAATACTGATTTCCTCCTGCTACCGGCTGTGTGATACGGGTCAGATGACAGGCCAGTTAATTGATTGGCTCGCATTCAATTAGCGCATGTTAATGTTTTTGGAGATCCCGAGTGGCACAGCGGTCTAAGGCACTGCATCTCAGTGTTAGAGGCGTCACTACAGACCCTGGTTCAGCGGTCTGAGACACTGCAACTCAGTGCTAGAGGTGTCACTACAGATCCTGGTTTGACTCCCATGATAACAGCCAATTGAAACGGAGGACTCCCATGATAACAGCCAATTGAAACGGAGGACTCCCATGATAACAGCCAATTGAAACGGAGGACTCCCATGATAACAGCCAATTGAAACGGAGGACTCCCATGATAACAGCCAATTGAAACGGAGGACTCCCATGATAACAGCCAATTGAACAGGGGACTCCCATGATAACAACCAATTGAAACGGAGGACTCCCATGATAACAGCCAATTGAACAGGGGACTCCCATGATAACAGCCAATTAAATGCCATTGGCATAGAAGCTCCACAGCCATATGAAGAGATGCAGGACTCCCATGATAACAGTCAATTGAGAGAGAGAGAGAGAGAGAGAGAGAGAGAGAGAGAGAGAGCGCGAGAGAGAGCGAGAGAGAGAGAGCGCGAGAGCGAGATAGCGAGAGCGAGAGCGAGATAGCGAGAGCGAGATAGCGAGAGCGAGATAGCGAGAGCGAGCGAGAGAGCGAGCGAGAGAGCGAGCGAGAGAAGGCCTACATTGTAATGAATCAGAAAGCAGTAGGTTACAGAGGTTAAAACAGTAGTATACGTCAAGCTGGTGCTTCAATTCATCTCATTTAAGTGGTGCTTCATTCAATTAGTAAAAAAAATTAAATTAAATAAAAATCCTACCAATTGTATATTGACAATCAGCACCCGAACCTTCCAAATATTAAACTACATTTTATTTTTCCAGTCCTGTTTTGAGGACTTGACAGATTATTTTTTTCCCACCAGGTTGAGCTACTTGACATCTTGAACAGCCATCCAATGAGCCATCCAGTTGCCATGGTAATACCCAGGAAGAGGAGAGAGAAAAAAGAGTAGAAAGTATCCTGGAATTGACAGCGAGGGAACCCTTCCAAAATGGAACCCTAATCACTGTTATAAGTGCACTACTTTTGATCAGGGCCAAACAAGGGCTTTCACCCATTCTCTGGTTAAGCCCTTCAGGGTCCTGGTCAAAACGTAGTGCACTTATAAAAGGGACCAGGGAGCCATTCAGGACGTAGGCTTCCTCCTTGGTTTAATTTGATTCAGCCGGCTGATTCTCTATTACCACAGACAGGATGGTCTGAGGAAAGAGACGGCTGATTCTCTATTACCACAGACAGGATGGTCTGAGGGTGAACTGGGGAAAGAGCCGGCTGATTCTCTATTACCACAGACAGGATGGTCTGAGGAAAGAGCTGGCTGATTCTCTATTACCACAGACAGGATGGTCTGAGGGTGAACTGGGGAAAGAGCCGGCTGATTCTCTATTACCACAGACAGGATGGTCTGAGGAAAGAGCTGGCTGATTCTCTATTACCACAGACAGGATGGTCTGAGGGTGAACTGGGGAAAGAGCCGGCTGATTCTCTATTACCACAGACAGGATGGTCTGAGGAAAGAGCCGGCTGATTCTCTATTACCACAGACAGGATGGTCTGAGGAAAGAGCCGGCTGATTCTCTATTACCACAGACAGGATGGTCTGAAGAAAGAGCCGGCTGATTCTCTATTACCACAGACAGGATGGTCTGAGGGTGAACTGGGGGAAAGAGCCGGCTGATTCTCTATTACCACAGACAGGATGGTCTGAGGAAAGAGCCGGCTGATTCTCTATTACCACAGACAGGATGGTCTGAGGAAAGAGCCGGCTGATTCTCTATTACCACAGACAGGATGGTCTGAGGAAAGAGCCGGCTGATTCTCTATTACCACAGACAGGATGGTCTGAGGAAAGAGCCGGCTGATTCTCTATTACCACAGACAGGATGGTCTGAGGGTGAACTGGGGGAAAGAGCCGGCCGATTCTCTATTACCACGGACAGGATGGTCTGAGGAAAGAGCCGGCTGATTCTCTATTACCACAGACAGGATGGTCTGAGGAAAGAGCCGGCTGATTCTCTATTACCACAGACAGGATGGTCTGAGGGTGAACTGGGGGAAAGAGCCGGCCGATTCTCTATTACCACAGACAGGATGGTCTGAGGAAAGAGCCGGCTGATTCTCTATTACCACAGACAGGATGGTCTGAGGGTGAACTGGGGGAAAGAGCCGGCCGATTCTCTATTACCACAGACAGGATGGTCTGAGGGTGAACTGGGGGAAAGAGCCGGCCGATTCTCTATTACCACAGACAGGATGGTCTGAGGAAAGAGCCGGCTGATTCTCTATTACCACAGACAGGATGGTCTGAGGGTGAACTGGGGGAAAGAGCCGGCCGATTCTCTATTACCACAGACAGGATGGTCTGAGGAAAGAGCCGGCCGATTCTCTATTACCACAGACAGGATGGTCTGAGGGTGAACTGGGGAACTGATTAAATGACACCAAACCATACAGGCTCTACTCTCTGATTAAATGACACTAAACTACACAGGCTCTACTCTCTGATTAAATGACACCAAACTACACAGGCTCTACTCTCTGATTAAATGACACCAAACTATACAGGCTCTACACTCTGATTAAATGACACCAAACTACACAGGCTCTACTCTCTGATTAAATAACACCGAACTATACAGGCTTTACACTCTGATTAAATGACACCAAACTAATATCCCTCTGACATATTGAGCTCCTGCTTCAGCGAGAGAGAAAGGGGAGAGAGAGCGAGGGAGACCGAGAAGGGGGGGGGGGAGATAGAGAAATCCCGTAGTCTAATTAAATAGCCTATTGCCCCTACTGCTTGGGACAGCGATGCCCTGTTTGCTCAGCCAATCCTCATTCGACTGAGAAGAAAGACAAATATAGTAGGTGGTCTTTGAAAAGGGTAGTCTACGCCAAAGGAATCACTCTGCTTAGCCTGGTCCCAGATTCTGTTTGTGTTGTCGTGACAACGACCACGGGAGTTGGCTTATTCAGCACAAACAGTCTGTATCAATCATCTTGGATCAGGTCACTCCTGTCCTTATAATCTTATTGATTATGATCCAAGAGACTAAACTGACCCGAGAACAGCACTCCAACTGAGATGTATGATATGGCTAGCCTATATGATGTTCATCTCAACTTTCAGGGGAAGGTTAAAGGAATGTTCTTTCAGGGGAAGATTAAAGGGGAATGTTCTTTCAGGGGAAGGTTAAAGGAATGTTCTTTCAGGGGAAGGTTAAAGGAATGTTCTTTCAGGGGAAAGTTAAAGGAATGTTCTTTCAGGGGAAAGTTAAAGGAATGTTCTTTCAGGGGAAGATTAAAGGGGAATGTTCTTTCAGGGGAAGGTTAAAGGAATGTTCTTTCAGGGGAAAGTTAAAGGAATGTTCTTTCAGGGGAAGGTTAAAGGAATGTTCTTTCAGGGGAAGGTTCAAATAATGTTCTTTCAGGGGAAAGCTTTTTAAAGGAATGTTCTTTCAGGGGAAGGTTAAAGGAATGTTCTTTCAGGGGAAGGTTAAAGGAATGTGCTTTCAGGGGAAGTTTAAAGGGGAAGGTTAAAGGAATGTTCTTTCAGGGGAAGGTTAAAGGAATGTTCTTTCAGGGGAAGGTTAAAGGAATGTTCTTTCAGGGGAAAGTTAAAGGAATGTGCTTTCAGGGGAAGTTTAAAGGGGAAGGTTAAAGGAATGTTCTTTCAGGGGAAGGTTAAAGGGGAATGTTCTTTCAGGGGAAGGTTAAAGGAATGTTCTTTCAGGGGAAGGTTAAAGGAATGTTCTTTCAGGGGAAGGTTAAAGGAATGTTCTTTCAGGGGAAGGTTAAAGGAATGTTCTTTCAGGGGAAAGTTAAAGGAATGTTCTTTCAGGGGAAGGTTAAAGGAATGTTCTTTCAGGGGAAGGTTAAAGGAATGTTCTTTCAGGGGAAGGTTAAAGGAATGTTCTTTCAGGGGAAGGTTAAAGGAATGTGCTTTCAGGGGAAGGTTAAAGGAATGTTCTTTCAGGGGAAGGTTAAAGGAACGTGCTTTCAGGGGAAGGTTAAAGGAATGTTCTTTCAGGGGAAGGTTAAAGGGGAAGGTTAAAGGAATGTTCTTTCAGAGGAAGGTTAAAGGAATGTTCTTTCAGGGGAAGGTTAAAGGGGAAGGTTAAAGGAATGTTCTTTCAGAGGAAGGTTAAAGGAATGTTCTTTCAGAGGAAGGTTAAAGGGGAATGTTCTTTCAGGGGAAGGTTAAAGGAATGTTCTTTCAGGGGAAAGTTAAAGGGGAAGGTTAAAGGAATGTTCTTTCAGAGGAAGGTTAAAGGAATGTTCTTTCAGGGGAAGGTTAAAGGGGAAGGTTAAAGGAATGTTCTTTCAGAGGAAGGTTAAAGGGGAATGTTCTTTCAGGGGAAGGTTAAAGGAATGTTCTTTCAGGGGAAGGTTAAAGGAACGTGCTTTCAGGGGAAGGTTAAAGGAACGTGCTTTCAGGGGAAGGTTAAAGGAATGTTCTTTCAGGGGAAGGTTAAAGGGGAAGGTTAAAGGAATGTTCTTTCAGAGGAAGGTTAAAGGAATGTTCTTTCAGGGGAAGGTTAAAGGAATGTTCTTTCAGAGGAAGGTTAAAGGGGAATGTTCTTTCAGGGGAAGGTTAAAGGAATGTTCTTTCAGGGGAAGGTTAAAGGAATGTTCTTTCAGGGGAAGGTTAAAGGAATGTTCTTTCAGAGGAAGGTTAAAGGGGAATGTTCTTTCAGGGGAAGGTTAAAGGAATGTTCTTTCAGGGGAAGGTTAAAGGAATGTTCTTTCAGGGGAAGGTTAAAGGAATGTTCTTTCAGGGGAAGGTTAAAGGAATGTGCTTTCAGAGGAAGGTTAAAGGGGAAGGTTAAAGGGGTAGGTTAAAGGAATGTGCTTTCAGGGGAAGGTTAAAGGAATGTGCTTTCAGGGGAAAGTTAAAGGGGAAGGTTAAAGGAATGTTCTTTCAGGGGAAGGTTAAAGGAATGTTCTTTCAGAGGAAGGTTAAAGGAATGTGCTTTCAGGGGAAGGTTAAAGGAATGTTCTTTCAGGGGAAGGTTAAAGGAATGTTCTTTCAGGGGAAGGTTAAAGGAATGTGCTTTCAGGGGAAGGTTAAAGGGGAAGGTTAAAGGAATGTGCTTTCAGGGGAAGGTTAAAGGAATGTTCTTTCAGAGGAAAGTTAAAGGGGCAGTGGAGTCAAAAATGTGTTTTCCTTCTTTGGGGGTGATATATTTCCACACAATGTGGTCCAAAAAAGCACTCTGAAATTGTGACCATTATGATAATGCTCATTTTGTGTTAGAGCTATTTTTAAAACAATGCCTGGAATTCCACCTCGTTCAAGTGGGATGACGTTTTTTGGCCCACATCATGACATCACAATCTGATCAGATTATTCTGACCAAGTTTTTATTTGCAAACAACTAAACAGGACAACATCTAACACACACACACACACACACACACATCTAACACACACACCAACAACATCTAACACACACACCAACATCTAACACACACACACACCAACAACATCTAACACACACACACACACACACCAACAACATCTAACACACACACACACACCAACAACATCTAACACACACACCAACAACATCTAACACACACGCCAACAACATCTAACACACACGCCAACAATATCTAACACACACACACACACCAACAACATCTAACACACACACCAACAACCATACAGAACACACACACACACACAACTATACAGGACAGCATCTAACACACACACACACACACACACACACACACACACCAACAACATCTAACACACACACCAACAACATCTAACACACACGCCAACAACATCTAACACACACGCCAACAATATCTAACACACACACACACCAACAACATCTAACACACACACCAACAACATCTAACACACACGCCAACAACATCTAACACACACACCAACAACATCTAACACACACACCAACAACATCTAACACACACGCCAACAACATCTAACACACACACCAACAACATCTAACACACACACCAACAACATCTAACACACACGCCAACAACATCTAACACACACACACACCAACAACATCTAACACACACACCAACAACATCTAACACACATGCACACACACCAACAACATCTAACACGCACACACACAACTATACAGGACAGCATCAAACACACACACCAACAACATCTAACACACACGCACACACACCAACAACATCTAACACACACGCACACACACCAACAACATCTAACACACACACACACACACCAACAACATCTAACACACACACCAACAACATCTAACACACATGCCAACAACATCTAACACACACACACACACACACACCAACAACAAACAGGACAACACACACACACACACAACTATACAGGACAGCATCAAACACACACACACACACACTCTCTAACCCTGTCACCATGCATACAGACTAAACAGTCAAAATTATGGATTTCAGTCAATGTTAGTCAAAATAATGTATTCATATATCAACATTTTGGAAAACAGTACACTGTGAAGTTGGTGTTGAATTCAATAAGGAATCAGACTGTATTGTTGCTGTATAATGGCTGAATTCAATAAGGAATCAGACTGTATTGTTAATACCAGGTGTGGACTCATTCAGACTGTATTGTTAATACCAGGTGTGGACTCATTGACTGTATTGTTACTACCATGTGTGGACTCATTCAGACTGTATTGTTAATACCAGGTGTGGACTCATTGACTGTATTGTTAATACCAGGTGTGGACTCATTCAGACTGTATTGTTACTGTATAATAATGGCTGGTAGACCCAGATGTTTTACAGCAGCAGAGTTTTTACCTGTTACGAAATGTATGAATAATGACTAAATGATGTATACATTTAACATAGAACTATAACCAACAGAATACTACCCTGTCACTTATGAAACTACATTTAACATAGAACTATAACCAATAGAATACTACCCTGTTACTGTTATGAAACTACATTTAACGTAGAACTATAACCAACAGAATACTACCCTGTTACTGTATGAAACTACATTTAACGTAGAACTATAACCAACAGAATATTACCCTGTCACTTATGAAACTACATTTAACGTAGAACTATAACCAATAGAATATTACCCTGTCACTGTTATGAAACTACATTTAACGTAGAACTATAACCAACAGAATACTACCCTGTCACTGTCTGAAACAACATTTAACGTAGAACTATAACCAATAGAATATTACCCTGTCACTGTTATGAAACTTATTGGAATCATAAAACTAAATCTAATGTGTAGTCAGAAGTAGAACAAGGTCTTTCTGCTCCTTATTAGTATGTAAGCAGGGTGCAAAGTGTGAAATGCTGGACTACTGTGTTCCTTACAGGACATCCTGTCTCTACCCGGGGAGGGGAGAGACCCAGGGAGGGGAGAGACCCAGGGAGGGGAGAGACCCAGGGAGGGGAGAGACCCAGGGAGGGGAGAGACCTTGGGAGGGGAGAGACCCAGGGAGGGGAGAGACCTTGGGAGGGGAGAGACCTTGGGCTAGTAGTAGATTGTTTAACAGGTGGCAGACAATGTGGGAAGGCTTGTGAACTATATTGTATCAGAGAGGAGGAGGGACATTCATGATGAAATGTGAGGTATACATTGTCTGCCACCTGTACCTACCTATACCTATCTATATATAGATACACCTGTACCTACCTATACCTATCTATATATAGATACACCTGTACCTACCTATACCTATCTATATATAGATACACCTGTACCTACCTATATCTATCTATATATAGATACACCTGTACCTGCCTATACCTATCTATATATAGATACACCTGTACCTACCTATACCTATCTATATATAGATACACCTGTACCTACCTATATCTATCTATATATAGATACACCTGTACCTGCCTATACCTATCTATATATAGATACACCTGTACCTACCTATACCTATCTATATATAGATACACCTGTACCTGCCTATACCTATCTATATATAGATACACCTGTACCTACCTATATCTATCTATATATAGATACACCTGTACCTACCTATACCTATCTATATATAGATACACCTGTACCTACCTATACCTATCTATATATAGATACACCTGTACCTACCTATACCTATCTATATATAGATACACCTGTACCTACCTATACCTATCTATATATAGATACACCTGTACCTACCTATACCTATCTATATATAGATACACCTGTACCTACCTATAACTATCTATATATAGATACACCTGTACCTACCTATACCTATCTATATATAGATACACCTGTACCTACCTATACCTATCTATATATAGATACACCTGTACCTACCTATACCTATCTATATATAGATACACCTGTACCTACCTATATCTATCTATATATAGATACCTGTACCTACCTATACCTATCTATATATAGATACACCTGTACCTACCTATACCTATCTACATATAGATACCTGTACTTACCTATACCTATCTATATATAGATACACCTGTACCTACCTATATCTATCTATATATAGATACCTGTACCTACCTATACCTATCTACATATAGATACCTGTACCTACCTATATCTATCTATATATAGATACACCTGTACCTACCTATACCTATCTATATATAGATACACCTGTACCTACCTATACCTATCTATATATAGATACCTGTACCTACCTATACCTATCTATATATAGATACACCTGTACCTACCTATACCTATCTATATATAGATACACCTGTACCTACCTATACCTATCTATATATAGATACACCTGTACCTACCTATACCTATATATATATAGATACACCTGTACCTACCTATACCTATCTATATATAGATACACCTGTACCTACCTATACCTATCTATATATAGATACACCTGTACCTACCTATACCTATCTATATATAGATACCTGTACCTACCTATACCTATCTATATATAGATACACCTGTACCTACCTATACCTATCTATATATAGATACCTGTACCTACCTATACCTATCTATATATAGATACACCTGTACCTACCTATATCTATCTATATATAGATACCTGTACCTACCTATATATAGATACACCTGTACCTACCTATATATAGATACACCTGTACCTACCTATATCTATCTATATATAGATACACCTGTACCTACCTATATATAGATACACCTGTACCTACCTATATCTATCTATATATAGATACCTGTACCTACCTATATATAGATACACCTGTACCTACCTATATATAGATACACCTGTACCTACCTATATCTATCTATATATAGATACCTGTACCTACCTATATATAGATACACCTGTACCTACCTATATATAGATACCTGTACCTACCTATATCTATCTATATATAGATACACCTGTACCTACCTATACCTATCTATATATAGATACACCTGTACCTACCTATACCTATCTATATATAGATACACCTGTACCTACCTATACCTATCTATATATAGATACACCTGTACCTACCTATATCTATCTATATATAGATACCTGTACCTACCTATACCTATCTATATATAGATACACCTGTACCTACCTATACCTATCTATATATAGATACACCTGTACCTACCTATACCTATCTATATATAGATACACCTGTACCTACCTATATATAGATACACCTGTACCTACCTATATATAGATACACCTGTACCTACCTATATATAGATACCTGTACCTACCTATATCTATCTATATATAGATACACCTGTACCTACCTATACCTATCTATATATAGATACACCTGTACCTACCTATACCTATCTATATATAGATACACCTGTACCTACCTATACCTATCTATATATAGATACACCTATACCTATCTATATATAGATACACCTGTACCTACCTATATCTATCTATATATAGATACACCTGTACCTACCTATATATAGATACCTGTACCTACCTATACCTATCTATATATAGATACACCTGTACCTACCTATATCTATCTATATATAGATACACCTGTACCTACCTATACCTATCTATATATAGATACCTGTACCTACCTATACCTATCTATATATAGATACCTGTACCTACCTATACCTATCTATATATAGATACACCTGTACCTACCTATACCTATCTATATATAGATACACCTGTACCTACCTATACCTATCTATATATAGATACCTGTACCTACCTATACCTATCTATATATAGATACACCTGTACCTACCTATACCTATCTATATATAGATACACCTGTACCTACCTATACCTATCTATATATAGATACCTGTACCTACCTATACCTATCTATATATAGATACCTGTACCTACCTATACCTATCTATATATAGATACCTGTACCTACCTATACCTATCTATATATAGATACACCTGTACCTACCTATACCTATCTATATATAGATACACCTGTACCTATCTATATATAGATACACCTGTACCTACCTGTACCTACCTATATATAGATACACCTGTACCTACCTATATATAGATACACCTGTACCTACCTATATCTATCTATATATAGATACACCTGTACCTACCTATACCTATATATATATAGATACACCTGTACCTACCTATACCTATCTATATATAGATACACCTGTACCTACCTATACCTATCTATATATAGATACACCTGTACCTACCTATACCTATCTATATATAGATACACCTGTACCTACCTATACCTATCTATATATAGATACACCTGTACCTACCTATACCTATCTATATATAGATACACCTGTACCTACCTATACCTATCTATATATAGATACCTGTACCTACCTATACCTATCTATATATAGATACACCTGTACCTACCTATACCTATCTATATATAGATACACCTGTACCTACCTATACCTATCTATATATAGATACACCTGTACCTACCTATACCTATATATATATAGATACACCTGTACCTACCTATACCTATCTATATATAGATACACCTGTACCTACCTATACCTATCTATATATAGATACACCTGTACCTACCTATACCTATCTATATATAGATACCTGTACCTACCTATACCTATCTATATATAGATACACCTGTACCTACCTATACCTATCTATATATAGATACCTGTACCTACCTATACCTATCTATATATAGATACACCTGTACCTACCTATATCTATCTATATATAGATACCTGTACCTACCTATATATAGATACACCTGTACCTACCTATATATAGATACACCTGTACCTACCTATATCTATCTATATATAGATACACCTGTACCTACCTATATATAGATACACCTGTACCTACCTATATCTATCTATATATAGATACCTGTACCTACCTATATATAGATACACCTGTACCTACCTATATATAGATACACCTGTACCTACCTATATCTATCTATATATAGATACCTGTACCTACCTATATATAGATACACCTGTACCTACCTATATATAGATACCTGTACCTACCTATATCTATCTATATATAGATACACCTGTACCTACCTATACCTATCTATATATAGATACACCTGTACCTACCTATACCTATCTATATATAGATACACCTGTACCTACCTATACCTATCTATATATAGATACACCTGTACCTACCTATATCTATCTATATATAGATACCTGTACCTACCTATACCTATCTATATATAGATACACCTGTACCTACCTATACCTATCTATATATAGATACACCTGTACCTACCTATATATAGATACACCTGTACCTACCTATATATAGATACACCTGTACCTACCTATATATAGATACCTGTACCTACCTATATCTATCTATATATAGATACACCTGTACCTACCTATACCTATCTATATATAGATACACCTGTACCTACCTATACCTATCTATATATAGATACACCTGTACCTACCTATACCTATCTATATATAGATACACCTGTACCTACCTATACCTATCTATATATAGATACACCTATACCTATCTATATATAGATACACCTGTACCTACCTATATCTATCTATATATAGATACACCTGTACCTACCTATATATAGATACCTGTACCTACCTATACCTATCTATATATAGATACACCTGTACCTACCTATATCTATCTATATATAGATACACCTGTACCTACCTATACCTATCTATATATAGATACCTGTACCTACCTATACCTATCTATATATAGATACCTGTACCTACCTATACCTATCTATATATAGATACACCTGTACCTACCTATACCTATCTATATATAGATACACCTGTACCTACCTATACCTATCTATATATAGATACCTGTACCTACCTATACCTATCTATATAGATACACCTGTACCTACCTATACCTATCTATATATAGATACACCTGTACCTACCTATACCTATCTATATATAGATACCTGTACCTACCTATACCTATCTATATATAGATACCTGTACCTACCTATACCTATCTATATATAGATACCTGTACCTACCTATACCTATCTATATATAGATACCTGTACCTACCTATACCTATCTATATATAGATACACCTGTACCTACCTATACCTATCTATATATAGATACACCTGTACCTATCTATATATAGATACACCTGTACCTACCTGTACCTACCTATATATAGATACACCTGTACCTACCTATATATAGATACACCTGTACCTACCTATATCTATCTATATATAGATACACCTGTACCTACCTATACCTATATATATATAGATACACCTGTACCTACCTATACCTATCTATATATAGATACACCTGTACCTACCTATACCTATCTATATATAGATACACCTGTACCTACCTATACCTATCTATATATAGATACACCTGTACCTACCTATACCTATCTATATATAGATACACCTGTACCTACCTATACCTATCTATATATAGATACACCTGTACCTACCTATACCTATCTATATATAGATACACCTGTACCTACCTATACCTACCTATATATAGATACACCTGTACCTACCTATACCTATCTATATATAGATACACCTGTACCTACCTATACCTACCTATATATAGATACACCTGTACCTACCTATACCTATCTATATATAGATACACCTGTACCTACCTATTACCTATCTATATATAGATACACCTGTACCTACCTATACCTATCTATATATAGATACACCTGTACCTACCTATACCTATCTATATATAGATACACCTGTACCTACCTATAACCTATCTATATATAGATACCTGTACCTACCTATACCTATCTATATATAGATACACCTGTACCTACCTATACCTATCTATATATAGATACCTGTACCTACCTATACCTATCTATATATAGATACACCTGTACCTACTATATCTATCTATATATAGATTACCTGTACCTACCTATATATAGATACACCTGTACCTACCTATATATAGATACACCTGTACCTACCTATATCTATCTATATATAGATACACCTGTACCTACCTATATATAGATACACCTGTACCTACCTATATCTATCTATATATAGATACCTGTACCTACCTATATATAGATACACCTGTACCTACCTATATATAGATACACCTGTACCTACCTATATCTATCTATATATAGATACCTGTACCTACCTATATATAGATACACCTGTACCTACCTATATATAGATACCTGTACCTACCTATATCTATCTATATATAGATACACCTGTACCTACCTATACCTATCTATATATAGATACACCTGTACCTACCTATACCTATCTATATATAGATACACCTGTACCTACCTATACCTATCTATATATAGATACACCTGTACCTACCTATATCTATCTATATATAGATACCTGTACCTACCTATACCTATCTATATATAGATACACCTGTACCTACCTATACCTATCTATATATAGATACACCTGTACCTACCTATACCTATCTATATATAGATACACCTGTACCTACCTATATATAGATACACCTGTACCTACCTATATATAGATAACCTGTACCTACCTATATATAGATACCTGTACCTACCTATATCTATCTATATATAGATACACCTGTACCTACCTATACCTATCTATATATAGATACACCTGTACCTACCTATACCTATCTATATATAGATACACCTGTACCTACCTATACCTATCTATATATAGATACACCTGTACCTACCTATACCTATCTATATATAGATACACCTATACCTATCTATATATAGATACACCTGTACCTACCTATATCTATCTATATATAGATACACCTGTACCTACCTATATATAGATACCTGTACCTACCTATACCTATCTATATATAGATACACCTGTACCTACCTATATCTATCTATATATAGATACACCTGTACCTACCTATACCTATCTATATATAGATACCTGTACCTACCTATACCTATCTATATATAGATACCTGTACCTACCTATACCTATCTATATATAGATACACCTGTACCTACCTATACCTATCTATATATAGATACACCTGTACCTACCTATACCTATCTATATATAGATACCTGTACCTACCTATACCTATCTATATATAGATACACCTGTACCTACCTATACCTATCTATATATAGATACACCTGTACCTACCTATACCTATCTATATATAGATACACCTGTACCTACCTATACCTATCTAGATATAGATACCTGTAACCTACCTATACCTATCTATATATAGATACCTGTACCTACCTATACCTATCTATATATAGATACCTGTACCTACCTATACCTATCTATATATAGATACACCTGTACCTACCTATACCTATCTATATATAGATACACTGTACCTATCTATATATAGATACACCTGTACCTACCTGTACCTACCTATATATAGATACACCTGTACCTACCTATATATAGATACACCTGTACCTACCTATATCTATCTATATATAGATACACCTGTACCTACCTATACCTATATATATAGATACACCTGTACCTACCTATACCTATCTATATATAGATACACCTGTACCTACCTATACCTATCTATATATAGATACACCTGTACCTACCTATACCTATCTATATATAGATACACCTGTACCTACCTATACCTATCTATATATAGATACACCTGTACCTACCTATACCTATCTATATATAGATACACCTGTACCTACCTATACCTATCTATATATAGATACCTGTACCTACCTATACCTATCTATATATAGATACACCTGTACCTACCTATACCTATCTATATATAGATACAACCTGTACCTACCTATACCTATCTATATATAGATACACCTGTACCTACCTATACCTATATATATAGATACACCTGTACCTACCTATACCTATCTATATATAGATACACCTGTACCTACCTATACCTATCTATATATAGATACACCTGTACCTACCTATACTATCTATATATAGATACCTGTACCTACCTATACCTATCTATATATAGATACACCTGTACCTACCTATACCTATCTATATATAGATACCTGTACCTACCTATACCTATCTATATATAGATACACCTGTACCTACCTATATCTATCTATATATAGATACCTGTACCTACCTATATATAGATACACCTGTACCTACCTATATATAGATACACCTGTACCTACCTATATCTATCTATATATAGATACACCTGTACCTACCTATATATAGATACACCTGTACCTACCTATATCTATCTATATATAGATACCTGTACCTACCTATATATAGATACACCTGTACCTACCTATATATAGATACACCTGTACCTACCTATATCTATCTATATATAGATACCTGTACCTACCTATATATAGATACACCTGTACCTACCTATATATAGATACCTGTACCTACCTATATCTATCTATATATAGATACACCTGTACCTACCTATACCTATCTATATATAGATACACCTGTACCTACCTATACCTATCTATATATAGATACACCTGTACCTACCTATACCTATCTATATATAGATACACCTGTACCTACCTATATCTATCTATATATAGATACCTGTACCTACCTATACCTATCTATATATAGATACACCTGTACCTACCTATACCTATCTATATATAGATACACCTGTACCTACCTATATATAGATACACCTGTACCTACCTATATATAGATACACCTGTACCTACCTATATATAGATACCTGTACCTACCTATATCTATCTATATATAGATACACCTGTACCTACCTATACCTATCTATATATAGATACACCTGTACCTACCTATACCTATCTATATATAGATACACCTGTACCTACCTATACCTATCTATATATAGATACACCTGTACCTACCTATACCTATCTATATATAGATACACCTATACCTATCTATATATAGATACACCTGTACCTACCTATATCTATCTATATATAGATACACCTGTACCTACCTATATATAGATACCTGTACCTACCTATACCTATCTATATATAGATACACCTGTACCTACCTATATCTATCTATATATAGATACACCTGTACCTACCTATACCTATCTATATATAGATACCTGTACCTACCTATACCTATCTATATATAGATACCTGTACCTACCTATACCTATCTATATATAGATACACCTGTACCTACCTATACCTATCTATATATAGATACACCTGTACCTACCTATACCTATCTATATATAGATACCTGTACCTACCTATACCTATCTATATAGATACAACCTGTACCTACCTATACCTATCTATATATAGATACACCTGTACCTACCTATACCTATCTATATATAGATACCTGTACCTACCTATACCTATCTATATATAGATACCTGTACCTACCTATACCTATCTATATATAGATACCTGTACCTACCTATACCTATCTATATATAGATACCTGTACCTACCTATACCTATCTATATATAGATACACCTGTACCTACCTATACCTATCTATATATAGATACACCTGTACCTATCTATATATAGATACACCTGTACCTACCTGTACCTACCTATATATAGATACACCTGTACCTACCTATATATAGATACACCTGTACCTACCTATATCTATCTATATATAGATACACCTGTACCTACCTATACCTATATATATATAGATACACCTGTACCTACCTATACCTATCTATATATAGATACACCTGTACCTACCTATACCTATCTATATATAGATACACCTGTACCTACCTATACCTATCTATATATAGATACACCTGTACCTACCTATACCTATCTATATATAGATACACCTGTACCTACCTATACCTATCTATATATAGATACACCTGTACCTACCTATACCTATCTATATATAGATACACCTGTACCTACCTATACCTACCTATATATAGATACACCTGTACCTACCTATACCTATCTATATATAGATACACCTGTACCTACCTATACCTACCTATATATAGATACACCTGTACCTACCTATACCTATCTATATATAGATACACCTGTACCTACCTATACCTATCTATATATAGATACACCTGTACCTACCTATACCTATCTATATATAGATACACCTGTACCTACCTATACCTATCTATATATAGATACACCAATGCACAGGAGATGAAGCAGAACTCTCCATAATAAACGTTGCTGACTAAGTAGACTGGACTCTGGTCTGTTTCATTTGAATAAGAAACCCTATAAATTCTTAGAAACGGACAGAGTGTTTTAATTCAATTGGTTAATGAGAACAGAATTCTTGTGACATTACCTTGACATTAAACTAATGAAATGAAGAGCCGTTGTTGACGATCAGATTTGAAATCCCCGTGATGATTTGCTGGGCATTACACATGTATTGGATCCTCCTTTCGTGGGGAGACAAATCAATTTTCTTAAAACAGTGTTATTTCAACAAGACTAGATATCCAACGTGGCGTGATAAGAAAACAACACAGCTACAAAGTGAAGGTACAGACAAAGTCTCCTGTCTAACAACACTCGACAGGAAACTTAGTTCATGAATATTTTCCAAACTGTGTCTGTCAGAATTCCTGTCAGGGTTTAAAGGAAAACCGTGAATTATGAGGAGAAGGTCTGTTTTCAATTACACATAGCTCAGCCAGCGGACTGGTAATTACTGTTAATCTCCTGCAGCTGCTCACACACAGCAGCTCACACACGCAGCGTTGTCACCACAACAGATAACATGTCCCACCTCTCCTGCTCTGCCTCAGCTGGCGGGTCGATATGTGTGTGTATGTGTATGTGTGTGTGTGTGTGTGTATATATACAGTGGGACAAAAAGGTATTTAGTCAGCCACCAATTTGCTTGTTTGTAGGTGACCAAATACTTATTTTCCACCATAATTTGCAAATAAATTCATAAAAAATCCTACAATGTGATTTTCTGGATTTTTCTCTCTCATTTTGTCTGTCATAGTTGAAGTGTACCTATGATGAAAATTACAGGCCTCTCTCATCTTTTTAAGTGGGAGAACTTGCACAATTGGTGGCTGACTAAATTATTTTTTGCCCCACTGTGTGTGTGTGTGTATGTATGATGTATATATATATATATGTGTGTGTGTGTGTGTGTGTGTGTGTGTGTGTGTGTGTGTGTGTGTGTGTGTGTGTTGTATGTCGGCCTCTGAGTTGTATTAACAGCAGATAGTAATATTAGACACGCAGCGTTGTGCCTCAGCTGGCGGGTCGGTGTGTGTGTGTGTATATATATATGTGTGTGTGTTGGCCTGTATCTGAGTTGTATTAACAACAGATAGTCATACTACAGTGGTTGGTGCTCTGGCAGTGCAGAGATACTTATTTAAAATGACCAACACTGCCTGACAAGCCTTATTAAAACTGAGTCAATGTCCCACATGACCACCCTATTCCCAATATAGTGCACTTGTTTTAACCAGAACCCTACGTGGGGGGGGGGGGGTCCTGGGGATCTGGTTGAATGCAGTCCATTATATTGGGTGTTATGTGGGTCACTCAGTTGCCTGGCAGTAAGGAGGTAAGTTCAGCGGTTCTCGTCTAAATTACAAATTGAGGCTTTATCTGTTCTCCCTGCCTGCTTCAAAGGTCCCGGGTCCTAAACAGCTCCCTGATTCATTATATATAGTGCACTACGTCAGATCACAGTCCTATGGCACGACACAGTCCTGTCCTGTTGATTTGTAACCATCAGGACCTAGGGAGTGATATACTGGGTCATCAGATTATGCACCCCGTCACAGGAACAGGAAGTGGAGGAGGCTGCAGCTTCATAAACACCAAGGACATACCTGTCCCAGATCTATTATTTGACCCTGCTGGTCATTTATGAACATTTGAACATCTTGGCCATGTTCTGTTGTAATCTCCACCTGGCACAGCCAGAAGAGGACTGGCCCACCCCTGATAGCCTGGTTCCTCTCTAGGTTTATAATCTCCACCCAGCACAGCCAGAAGAGGACTGGCCCACCCCTGATAGCCTGGTTCCTCTCTAGGTTTATAATCTCCACCTGGCACAGCCAGAAGAGGACTGGCCCACCCCACATAGCCTGGTTCCTCTCTAGGTTTATAATCTCCACCCGGCACAGCCAGAAGAGGACTGGCCCACCCCACATAGCCTGGATCCTCTCTAGGTTTATAATCTCCACCCGGCACAGCCAGAAGAGGACTGGCCACCTCTCATAACCTGGTTCCTCTCTAGGTTTCTTCCTAGGTTCTGGCCTTTCTAGGGAGTTTTTCCTAGCCACCGTGCTTCTACACCTGCATTGCTTGCTGTTTGGGGTTTTAGGCTGGGTTTCTGTACAGCACTTTGAGATATCAGCTGATGTACGAATGGCTATATAAATACATTTGATTTGGTTACAGGAAGGAAACGTCTGTGTTTATAGTGAGTCAGCGTTATTCTATTGGACATGTACACTTCTGGTGGCCGTTTCCCCGGAAACAGACGATGCCTAGTATTGGACACGTACACTTCTGGTGGCCGTTTCCCCGGAAACAGACGATGCCTAGTATTGGACACTGTAGAATCCCCATTGAAAGTGTGTTCCGGTGCAGGACGAGGTTTAATCTTTGTGAATAGACATAGAAAGAGCACAGAGAGGCAAAACAATGTGAGGAGACGCAAAGATGTTTATTAAAAGTTACAATAATATCAAATAACTCATCTTTTGGAGAACGTGGAACATGTTCTCTTAATAATGAATAATAATGTTGGTCACGTCGTTATTTTAATTTCTTAACAAATCTAACAGCATCACATCAATCCTCCAATCATAGGATGCATCCCAAAATTACACCCTATTCCCTATATAGTGTACTAGTATTGACCAGTAGTGTACTAGTTTTGACCAGTACTGTACTAGTATTGACCAGTAGTGTACTAGTATTGACCAGTAGTGTACTAGTTTTGACCAGTAGTGTACTAGTATTGACCAGTAGGGAAGAGGGTACCATTTAGAACACAGCCCTGTATGGATCATTCTGATTGGGTGAAAGGGGGGTTTATCTCCTGTGTGTTTCGGTTCCTCCTCCAGTCTTCTCCTTTAGCTGTTGTGTCCCTGAAGAGCCTCGGCCATGAACAGTTTGCCGAGGTTCTGGGAGGTGAACTCCTTCACATTCTGGCAGTAATTGTTAATCTGTCCTGTTTTGGCAGAAACAAAAAACAGACAAACACAGGAGTCTGAATAAACAGCAGGAGACACATTAGCAGAGCTGGAGGTCAATCAGTTGCATGTTGTCAAGAAGGGAGACACCGGCCGTGCCCAAAATGTCATCCTATCCCCTAATGTGGTGCACTAGTTCTATCCAGAGCCCTATGGGTGTGTCCCTATGGGACCCTGGTCACAAGTAGGGCACTATATAGGAAATAGGGTGCTATTTTGGGATGAAACCAAACATCAAGAGAGACAGCAGACAGGCAGGGATGTCAGATGAAATCTACAACGCTGTAGATTAATGTGACATCATGGAGAGATGACAACAGAACAGATAGGTAGCTACTAGGGAGATAACAGATAGGTAGCTACTAGGGAGAGAACAGAACAGATACAGTGCCTTGCGAAAGTATTCGGCCCCCTTGAACTTTGCGACCTTTTGCCACATTTCAGGCTTCAAACAAAAATATAAAACTGTATTTTGTGGGACACAATCATGAAGTGGAACGACATTTATTGGATATTTCAAACTTTATTAACAAATCAAAAAGGGAGGGAGGGAGAGAGGGGAGGGAGGGAGAGAGGGGAGGGAAGGAGGGAGGGAGGGAGAGAAGGAGGGAGGGAGGGAAGGAAGGAAGGAAGGAAGGAAGGAAGGAAGGAAGGAGGGAGGGAGGGAGGGAGGGAGGGAGGGAGGGAGGGAGGGAGGGAGGGAGGGAGGGAGGGAGGGAGGGAGGGAGGGAGGGAGGGAGGGAGGGAGAGAGGGAAGGAGAGAGGGAAGGAGAGAGGGAAGGAGGGAAGGAGGGAGAGAGAGGGAAGGAGGGAGAGAGAGGGAAGGAGGGAGAGAGAGGGAAGGAGGGAGGGAGGGAGAGAGAGGGGAGGAGGGAGGGGAGGAAGGGAGGGAGGGAGGGAGAGAGAGGGAAGGAGGGAGGGAGAGGGAGAGAGAGAGGGGGAGGGAGAGAGAGAGAGGGGGAGGGAGAGAGAGAGAGGGGGAGAGAGAGAGGGAGGGAGGGAGGGAGGGAGGGAGGGAGGGAGGGAGGGAGGGAGGGAGGGAGGGAGGGAGGGAGGGAGGGAGGGAGGGAGGGGAAGGAGGGAGGGAGGGAGGGAAGGAGGGAGAGGGGAGGGAGAGAGGGAGGGGGAGAGAGAGGGAGGGAGGGAGAGGGAGAGAGAGAGAGGAGGGAGGGAGAGAGAGAGAGGAGGGAGGGAGAGAGAGAGAGAGAGAGAGAGGGGGGGAGGGAGAGAGAGAGAGGGGGGAGGGAGAGAGAGAGAGGGGAGGGAGAGGGAGAGAGAGAGAGAGAGAGGGGAGGGAGAGAGAGAGAGAGAGGGGAGGGAGGAGCGCCACCTTTTGCTGCGATTACAGCTGTAAGTCGCTTGGGGTATGTCTATCAGTTTTGCACAGTTTTCAGTTCTTTCCACAGATTCTCGATTGGATTCAGGTCTGGACTTTGACTTGGCCATTCTAACACCTGGATATGTTTATTTTTGAACCATTCCATTGTAGATTTTGCTTTATGTTTTGGATCATTGTCTTGTTGGAAGACAAATCTCCGTCCCAGTCTCAGGTCTTTTGCAGACTCCATCAGGTTTTCTTCCAGAATGGTCCTGTATTTGGCTCCATCCATCTTCCCATCAATTTTAACCATCTTCCCTGTCCCTGCTGAAGAAAAGCAGGCCCAAACCATGATGCTGCCACCACCATGTTTGACAGTGGGGATTGTGTGTTCAGGGTGATGAGCTGTGTTGCTTTTACGCCAAACATAACGTTTTGCATTGTTGCCAAAAAGTTCAATTTTGGTTTAATCTGACCAGAGCACCTTCTTCCATATGTTTGGTGTGTCTCCCAGGTGGCTTGTGGCAAACTTTAAACGACACTTTTTATGGATATCTTTAAGAAATGGCTTTCTTCTTGCCACTCTTCCATAAAGGCCAGATTTGTGCAATATACGACTGATTGTTGCCCTATGGACAGAGTCTCCCACCTCAGCTGTAGATCTCTGCAGTTCATCCAGAGTGATCATGGGCCTCTTGGCTGCATCTCTGATCAGTCTTCTCCTTGTATGAGCTGAAAGTTTAGAGGGACGGCCAGGTTTTGGTAGATTTGCAGGGGTCTGATACTCCTTCCATTTCAATATTATCGCTTGCACAGTGCTCCTTGGGATGTTTAAAGCTTGGGAAATCTTTTTGTATCCAAATCCGTCTTTAAACTCCTTCACAACAGTATCTCGGACCTGCCTGGTGTGTTCCTTGTTCTTCATGATGCTCTCTGCGCTTTTAACGGACCTCTGAGACTATCACAGTGCAGGTGCATTTATACGGAGACTTGATTACACACAGGTGGATTGTATTTATCATCATTAGTCATTTAGGTCAACATTGGATCATTCAGAGATCCTCACTGAACTTCTGGAGAGTTTGCTGCACTGAAAGTAAAGGGGCTGAATAATTTTGCACGCCCAATTTTTCAGTTTTTGATTTGTTAAAAAAGTTTGAAATATCCAATAAATGTCGTTCCACTTCATGATTGTGTCCCACTTGTTGTTGATTCTTCACAAAAAAAATACAGTTTTATATCTTTATGTTTGAAGCCTGAAATGTGGCAAAAGGTCGCAAAGTTCAAGGGGGCCGAATACTTTCGCAAGGCACTGTACCAGAGAGAACAGATCGGTAGCTACCAGAGAGAGAACAGATAGGTAGCTACCAGAGAGAGAACAGAACAGATAGGTAGCTACCAGGGAGAGAACAGAACAGATAGGTAGCTACCAGGGAGAGAACAGAACAGATAGGTAGCTACCAGAGAGAGAACAGAACAGATAGGTAGCTACCAGAGAGAGAACAGAACAGATAGGTAGCTACCAGAGAGAGAACAGAACAGATAGGTAGCTACCAGGGAGAGAACAGATAGGTAGCTGCTAGGAGGGAGGGAGGGTGTGGGGGTACCTGCGATGAGGAGAGTGTCCATGCGAGGAGGGGGCTGTGGTGGTTTGAACATCTTTGAGACATCTTCCTCTGGTAGAGGAGTCTCTCCTCTGGTCTGTCTCTGAGCATTCTCCTGCTGGCGCCGCTGGATATACTGCAGAGAGAGAGAGGGGGGAAGAGAGGGAGAGAGAGAGAGGGAGAGGGAGAGGGAGAGGGAGAGGGAGAGGGAGAGGGAGAGGGAGAGGAGAGGGAGAGGAGAGGGAGAGGAGAGGGAGAGGAGAGGGAGAGGAGAGGGAGAGGAGAGGGAGAGGAGAGGAGAGGGAGAGGAGAGGGAGAGGAGAGGGAGAGGAGAGGGAGAGGAGAGGAGAGAGAGGGAGGGAGGGAGGGAGGGAGGAGGGAGGGAGGGAGGGAGGGAGGGAGGGAGGGAGGGAGGGAGGGAGGGAGGGAGGGAGGGAGGGAGGGAGGGAGGAGGGAGGGAGGGAGGAGAGGAGGGAGGGAGAGAGAGGGGGAGAGAGAGACGGAGAGGAGGGAGGAGTGAGCGAGAACAGCTATAAAATCCGACAGACATGACAGACAGGGAGTGATTTGTGTTGGTACATGACACGTGTACGTGTAAATCAGCGTGTCAGAACCTAAAGGCCTTTTTAATTTGGGGAGGCAGAGCAGAGGACAGGTTGGTGGTGGGGCGTAGATGGTAGGAAATTACCGGTACCTGGATACACATACAAAGCCTGTCAAGCCTGCCAGAAACCGATAGCGTTCTATCTCAAAATGCACCATTCCATACTGCAGTCAGCCCTCTACTGGGACACTGGCATTACAGTGCAGCATCGTACCAAGTTGATCTGAGGCACGACTGTCTCCCTGGTATAGTGGATACATCAATATTATATAGTACCAAGCCTCCGTCTCCCTGGTATAGTGGATACATCAATATTATATAGTACCAAGCCTCCGTCTCCCTGGTATAGTGGATCAATCAATATTATATAGTACCAAGCCTCTGTCTCTCTGGTATAGTGGATCAATCAACACAGTTATATTATATAGTACCAATCCTCTGTCTCTCTGGTATAATGGATCAATCACAGTTATATTATATAGTACCAAGCCTCTGTCTCTCTGGTATAGTGGATCAATCACAGTTATATTATATAGTACCAAGCCTCTGTCTCTCTGGTATTGTGGATCTGGTTAGCAGCGTCCCTGCAGGACAAGTCCCAAATACTACCCGATCTCTTAAATAGTGCACTACTTTAGATGAAAACCCAATGGTCTCTCTCTCTCTCCCCCTCCCTTCCTCTCTGGAGGAGAGGACTCCCTGTGGACAGGGTCTAAACCTAATTCTATAACGCCCCTCTAACATAATCACTGTCCAGGAAGTAGATTATCTCATTATCAACTACAGTGTGTTGATTACATTTTCCCATCACGATAATATAATGTGTGTATGTGTGTGTGTCTCTCTCTCTGTGGGTGTGTGTGTGTGTCTCTCTCTGTGTCTCTGTGTGTGTGTGTGTGTGTGTGTGCGCGTCTGTGTGTGTGCGCGTCTGTGTGTGTGTGCGTCTGTGTGTGTGTGCGTCTGTGTGTGTGCGTCTGTGTGTGTGGGTGTGTGTGTGCGTCTGTGTGTGTGTGTGTGTGTGTGTGTGTGCGTCTGTGTGTGTGTGTGTGCGTCTGTGTGTGTGTGCGTATGTGTGTGTGTGTGTGCGTCTGTGTGTGCGTCTGTGTGTGTGTGTGTGTTACCTGGTGTTTCTGCTGCTGTTGCTTGCTGAGGTTACGGCTGTAGGTGTTATACTTGACAATGTCCTGACTCATATCATCCACTCTGTCCATCAGGAGCTGCAGAGACTTCTCCAGGTGGTTACTGAGGGGAGATGAACTACACATTAGATGACATTCTCCAGGTGGTTACTGAGGGGAGATGAACTACACACTAGATGACTTTCTCCAGGTGGTTACTGAGGGGAGATGAACTACACATTAGATGACATTCTCCAGGTGGTTACTGAGGGGAGATGAACTACACATTAGATGACATTCTCCAGGTGGTTACTGAGGGGAGATGAACTACACATTAGATGACATTCTCCAGGTGGTTACTGAGGGGAGATGAACTACACATTAGATGACATTCTCCAGGTGGTTACTGAGGGGAGATGAACTACACATTAGATGACATTCTCCAGGTGGTTACTGAGAGGAGATGAACTACACATTAGATTACATTCTCCAGGTGGTTACTGAGGGGAGATGAACTACACACTACAGATGCTAGGAACAGACAGTGGCGTCTGTAGTCCGAGGGGGGACAGATTCACTCAGCCGTCCATAGCTCTGGTGTTTCCTCTCTCTCTCTCGGTCTCACACAGCCAAGGCCGCGGGACCAGACGGATTACCAGGACGGGTACTCGAGGCACAAACGCTGACCCGCCGGGAAGTGTCTTCTCTGACATGTTCGACCTCTCCCTGACCCCAGTCTGTAAATCCTGAAGCTCGGCGCCAGTTAGAGGAAATAACTTATCCCGGCCACGAAAGCTGCCAGAGCGGGGCGGGGACATTGCTTACATACACTATGACAGGCTCATTGTCCACCCCCCCCCCTCCCCCCTCCCAAAAGTCTGGAAGGGATGAGAGAGCCTATGGGTTCGTAGCTTCAACCCCGCAGCACAACACACCAACTGACTGCTGAATGTATATTTCTATTCATCTCACTTTCTTTGTTCTTTTCCATATTAATGTCTGTCAACGAGAAGCTGCCCATATTAATGTCTGTCAACGAGAAGCTGACCATATTAATGTCTGTCTACGAGAAGCTGCCCATACTAATGTCTGTCAACGAGAAGCTGCCCATATTAATGTCTGTCAACGAGAAGCTGCCCATATTAATGTCTGTCAACGAGAAGCTGCCCATATTAATGTCTGTCAACGAGAAGCTGCCCATATTAATGTCTGTCAACGAGAAGCTGCCCATATTAAATGTCTGTCAACGAGAAGCTGCCCATATTAATGTCTGTCAACGAGAAGCTGGCCAGGAAAGGACTGAAAACGGCCCATATTAATGTCTGTCAACGAGAAGCTGCCCATATTAATGTCTGTCTACGAGAAGCTGCCCAGGAAAGGGCTGAAAACGGCCCATATTAATGTCTGTCAACGAGAAGCTGCCCATATTAATGTCTACGAGAAGCTGCCCATACTAATGTCTGTCAACAAGAAGCTGCCCATATTAATGTCTGTCAACGAGAAGCTGCCCATATTAATGTCTGTCAACGAGAAGCTGCCCATATTAATGTCTGTCAACGAGAAGCTGCCCATATTAATGTCTGTCTACGAGAAGCTGCCCAGGAAAGGACTGAAAACGGCCCATATTAATGTCTGTCAACGAGAAGCTGCCCATATTAATGTCGGTCTACGAGAAGCTGCCCATATTAATGTCGGTCTAAGAGAAGCTGCCCATATTAATGTCTGTCTACGAGAAGCTGCCCAGGAAAGGGCTGAAAACGGCCCATATTAATGTCTGTCAACGAGAAGCTGCCCATATTAATGTCTGTCAACGAGAAGCTGCCCAGGAAAGGGCTGAAAACGGCCCATATGTCTGTCAACGAGAAGCTGCCCAGGAAAGGGCTGAAAACGGCCCATATTAATGTCTGTCTGTGAGAAGCTGCCCAGGAAAGGGCTGAAAGCGGCCCATATTAATGTCTGTCAACGAGAAGCTGCCCAGGAAAGGGCTGAAAACGGCCCATATTAATGTCTGTCTACGAGAAGCTGCCCATATTAATGTCTGTCAACGAGAAGCTGCCCATATTAATGTCTGTCTACGAGAAGCTGCCCAGGAAAGGGCTGAAAACGGCCCATATTAATGTCTGTCAACGAGAAGCTGCCCAGGAAAGGGCTGAAAACGGCCCATATTAATGTCTGTCAACGAGAAGCTGCCCAGGAAAGGGCTGAAAAAGGCCCATATTAATGTCTGTCAACGAGAAGCTGCCCATATTAATGTCTGTCAACGAGAAGCTGCCCATATTAATGTCTGTCTATGAGAAGCTGCCCAGGAAAGGGCTGAAAACGGCCCATATTAATGTCTGTCTATGAGAAGCTGCCCAGGAAAGGGCTGAAAACGGCCCATATTAATGTCTGTCTATGAGAAGCTGCCCAGGAAAGGGCTGAAAACGGCCCATATTAATGTCTGTCTATGAGAAGCTGCCCAGGAAAGGGCTGAAAACGGCCCATATTAATGTCTGTCTATGAGAAGCTGCCCAGGAAAGGGCTGAAAACGGCCCATATTAATATATATATATATGTAGCCTTAGAAATAAGGGTCAGGAAATGAATAACTTGCTAACGCCCGATAACATTGATATAATTAGCCTTTTCTGAGAATCACTTTGATGATACAGCAGCAGCCATACAAGGATACAACATCTATAGAAGAGACAGGAATGCTTATGGGGGAGGTGTTGTTGTATATATTCAGAGCCGTATTCCCTGTGATGCTTAGAGAAGATATCATGTAACATCTATAGAAGAGACAGGAATGCTTATGGGGGAGGTGTTGTTGTATATATTCAGAGCCATATTCCCTGTGATGTTTAGAGAAGATATCATGCAACATCTATAGAAGAGACAGGAATGCTTATGGGGGAGGTGTTGCTGTGTATATTCAGAGCCATATCCCTGGAATGCTTAGAGAAGATATCATGTAACATTTATAGAAAAGACAGGAATGCTTATGGGGGAGGTGTTGTTGTATATATTCAGAGCCGTATTCCCTGTGATGCTTAGAGAAGATATCATGTAACATCTATAGAAGAGACAGGAATGCTTATGGGGGAGGTGTTGTTGTATATATTCAGAGCCATATTCCCTGTGATGCTTAGAGAAGATATCATGTAACATCTATAGAAGAGACAGGAATGCTTATGGGGGAGGTATTGTTGTATATATTCAGAGCCATATTCCCTGTGATGTTTAGAGAAGATATCATGTAACATCTATAGAAGAGACAGGAATGCTTATGGGGGAGGTGTTGTTGTATATATTCAGAGCCATATTCCCTGTGATGCTTAGAGAAGATATCATGTAACATCTATAGAAGAGACAGGAATGCTTATGGGGGAGGTGTTGTTGTATATATTCAGAGCCATATTCCCTGTGATGTTTAGAGAAGATATCATGTAACATCTATAGAAGAGACAGGAATGCTTATGGGGGAGGTGTTGTTGTATATATTCAGAGCCATATTCCCTGTGATGTTTAGAGAAGATATCATGTAACATCTATAGAAGAGACAGGAATGCTTATGGGGGAGGTGTTGTTGTATATATTCAGAGCCATATTCCCTGTGATGTTTAGAGAAGATATCATGTAACATCTATAGAAGAGACAGGAATGCTTATGGGGGAGGTGTTGTTGTATATATTCAGAGCCATATTCCCTGTGATGTTTAGAGAAGATATCATGTAACATCTATAGAAGAGACAGGAATGCTTATGGGGGAGGTGTTGTTGTATATATTCAGAGCCATATTCCCTGTGATGCTTAGAGAAGATATCATGTAACATCTATAGAAGAGACAGGAATGCTTATGGGGGAGGTGTTGTTGTATATATTCAGAGCCATATTCCCTGTAATGCTTAGAGAAGATCTTATGTCAGGTGTTATTGATGTGTTGTGGTTGCAGGTTCACTTGGCCCTTCATCTAAAGCCTTTTATGGGTGGGCTGTTGCTGTAGGCCACCAAGTGCTAACAGTCAGTATCTAAATAATGTGTAAAATGCTTGCTAGGGTATGTGATGTAAACAGAGAGGTCTACTTTCTCAGGGGACCTGAATATGGACTGGTTTTCATCAAGCTGTCCTCTCAAGAGGAAGCTTCTCACTGTAACCAGTGTCTGTAATCTGGTTCAGGTTATTAATCAACCCACTCAACAGGAAGCTTCTCACTGTAACCAGTGTCTGTAATCTGGTTCAGGTTATTAATCAACCCACTCAACAGGAAGCTTCTCACTGTAACCAGTGTCTGTAATCTGGTTCAGGTTATTAATCAACCCACTCAACAGGAAGCTTCTCACTGTAACCAGTGTCTGTAATCTGGTTCAGGTTATTAATCAACCCACTCAACAGGAAGCTTCTCACTGTAACCAGTGTCTGTAATCTGGTTCAGGTTATTAATCAACCCACTCAACAGGAAGCTTCTCACTGTAACCAGTGTCTGTAATCTGGTTCAGGTTATTAATCAACCCACTCAAGAGGAAGCTTCTCACTGTAACCAGTGTCTGTAATCTGGTTCAGGTTATTAATCAACCCACTCAACAGGAAGCTTCTCACTGTAACCAGTGTCTGTAATCTGGTTCAGGTTATTAATGAACCCACTCAACAGGAAGCTTCTCACTGTAACCAGTGTCTAATCTGGTTCAGGTTATTAATCAACCCACTCAACAGGAAGCTTCACTGTAACCAGTGTCTGTAATCTGGTTCAGGTTATTAATCACCCCACTCAACAGGAAGCTTCTCACTGTAACCAGTGTCTGTAATCTGGTTCAGGTTATTAATCAACCCACTCAACAGGAAGCTTCTCACTGTAACCAGTGTCTGTAATCTGGTTCAGGTTATTAATCAACCCACTCAACAGGAAGCTTCTCACTGTAACCAGTGTCTGTAATCTGGTTCAGGTTATTAATCAACCCACTCAACAGGAAGCTTCTCACTGTAACCAGTGTCTGTAATCTGGTTCAGGATGTATCCACTAATAATAATAACAATAATAAACACTACAGGAACAAGATCATCCACGTGTATCGATCAAATTTCTACTGATACTGTAGAACGTTGTTTATCCGTACCCATTGGATGCAGTGACCACAGTGGAGTGGCTATATACAGGAAGGACAAAGCTCCAACAGCTGGGCCTTAAATAGTATATAAGAGATCATACAAAACATTTAACTGTGACTCTTATGTGGATGATGTTAAACATATTTGTTGATGTGATTAATAAGGAACATCCAGACGCTACTTTTATTGTATATATTAAAATAGCTTTTTCCAATTATTGATAAACAAGTACCTGTTAAGAAACTGACTGTTAGAACTGTTAAGGCTCCGTGGATCGATGAGGAAACTGACTGTTAAGGCTCCGTGGATCGATGAAGAAACTGACTGTTAAGGCTCCGTGGATCGATGAGGAAACTGACTGTTAAGGCTCCGTGGATCGATGAGGAAACTGACTGTTAAGGCTCCGTGGATCGATGAGGAAACTGACTGTTAAGGCTCCGTGGATCGATGAAGAAACTGACTGTTAAGGCTCCGTGGATCGATGAGGAAACTGACTGTTAAGGCTCCGTGGATCGATGAGGAAACTGACTGTTAAGGCTCCGTGGATCGATGAAGAAACTGACTGTTAAGGCTCCGTGGATCGATGAGGAAACTGACTGTTAAGGCTCCGTGGATCGATGAGGAAACTGACTGTTAAGGCTCCGTGGATCGATGAGGAAACTGACTGTTAAGGCTCCGTGGATCGATGAAGAAACTGACTGTTAAGGCTCCGTGGATCGATGAGGAAACTGACTGTTAAGGCTCCGTGGATCGATGAGGAAACTGACTGTTAAGGCTCCGTGGATCGATGAGGAAACTGACTGTTAAGGCTCCGTGGATCGATGAGGAAACTGACTGTTAAGGCTCCGTGGATCGATGAAGAAACTGACTGTTAAGGCTCCGTGGATCGATGAGGAAACTGACTGTTAAGGCTCCGTGGATCGATGAGGAAACTGACTGTTAAGGCTCCGTGGATCGATGAGGAAACTGACTGTTAAGGCTCCGTGGATCGATGAAGAAACTGACTGTTAAGGCTCCGTGGATCGATGAGGAAACTGACTGTTAAGGCTCCGTGGATCGATGAGGAAACTGACTGTTAAGGCTCCGTGGATCGATGAGGAAACTGACTGTTAAGGCTCCGTGGATCGATGAGGAAACTGACTGTTAAGGCTCCGTGGATCGATGAAGAAACTGACTGTTAAGGCTCCGTGGATCGATGAGGAAACTGACTGTTAAGGCTCCGTGGATCGATGAGGAAACTGACTGTTAAGGCTCCGTGGATCGATGAGGAAACTGACTGTTAAGGCTCCGTGGATCGATGAGGAAACTGACTGTTAAGGCTCCGTGGATCGATGAAGAAACTGACTGTTAAGGCTCCGTGGATCAATGAGGAAACTGACTGTCAGAACTGTTAAGGCTCTGTGGATTGATGAGGAAATGAAGAAACTATTGGTTGAAAGAGACGGGACAAAAGGAAGTGGCTAATCAGTCTGTCTGTACATCTGACTGGCCGACTTCCTGCCGAAGTGAGAAATGATACGACTCATCAACAAGAGAAGAAGAAACTGTATGATGAAGCCAAGATCAACAATATAAAACGTACTTTAAATGGAATTATGGGTAGAAAAGACCGATTCTACGCCGTCTTTCAGCGAATCAGATGGCTTTATTCATCACAAAACCATTTGATGTTGCCAATTAGGTTTATGTTTATTTCATTGCCAAAGTGGGAAAGTTTAGGAGGGGGAAAAGTGCCAGTGAGCAATTGTGCTCATGCATAAAACAACTAATGAAAAGGAAACGCATTGCAATTTTATAAAGTTAGCGAGGGAGATGTGGAACAATCAATCAATAATGAACAACCCTCCTGGCATTGACAACTTAGAAGGAAAGCTCAGTGAAGATGGTAACTGAATCTATAGCCACTCCTAATCGGTCATTATCTTAAATCTGAATCTAGAGGGGGAGTCTGTCTTCCGTCTAGGCCTGATGACAAAGTCATTCCGCTACCCAAGAGCGGTAAAGGGGGCCTTTAAAAATGGCTCTAACGGCAACACCTTTCAGCTTGTTGCCAGCTCTTAAAATGTGTTTCGACCAAATACAATGCTATTGCTCTGTGAACAAATGAACAACAGTCTTTCAGCCTGCTTATAAAAGAAGGGGACTCAACATGTACTGCACTAAACAAGTGACTGATGATTGGTTGAAAGAATAAGAAGATTGCTTGATGACAGCTTTGCACACTCTTGGCGTTCTCTCAACCAGCTTCATGAGTTAGTCACCTGGAATGCATTTCAATTAACAGGCGTGCATTGTTAAAAGTTAAATTTGTGCCATTTCTTTCCTTCTTAAAGTGTTTGAGCCAATCAGTTGTGTTTATGACAAGGTAGGAGGGGTATACAGAAGATAGCTCTATTTGGTAACAGACCAAGTCCATATTATGGCAAGAAAAGCTTAAATAAGCAAAGAGAAACAGTCCATCATTACTTTAAAAGACATGAAGGTCAGTCAATACGGAGAATTTCAAGAAAGTTTCTTCCAAGTGCAGTCGCATAAACCACCAAGCGCTATGAAGAAACTGGCTCTCATGAGGACCACCACAGAGACAGGAAGAACCAGAGTTACCTCTGCTGCAGAGGATAAATTCATTAGAGTTTACTGCACTTCAGAATGCAGCCCAAATAAATGCTTCACAGAGTTCCAGTAACAGACACATCTCAACATCAACTGTTCAGAGACTCGTTAAATTGGTCTTTCATGGTCGAATTGCTGCAAAGAAACCACTACTAAAGGACACCAATAATAAGAAGAGACTTGGGCCAACAAACACGAGCAATGGACATTAGACCGGTGGAAATCTGTCCTTTGGTCTGATGAGTCCAAATTTAAGATTTTTGGTTCCAACCGCTGTGTCTTTGAGAGACGAAGAGGAGGTGAACGGAGGATCTCCACATGTGTGGTACAAACACACACACACACCCGTTCATAAGTTTGGGGTCACTTAGACGTGTCCTTGTTTTTGAAAGGAAAGCTAATATTTTGTCCATTAAAATAACATCAAATTGATCAGAAATACAGTGTAGACATTGCTAATGTTGTAAATGACTATTCTAGCTGGAAACGGCAGATTTTCTTATGGAATCATCCCTCCTGTGTTCCAATGACACATTGTGTTAGCTAATCCAAGCTTATCATTTTAAAAGGCTAATTGGTCAGAAATAGAAAACCCTTTTTCGGATGTGCTAACATAATTGCAAACTGTTCTGATTAAAGAAGCAATAAAACTGGCCTTCTTTAGACTAGTTGAGTATCTGGAGCGTCAGCATTTGTGGGTTTGATTACAGGCTCGAAATGGCTAGAATCAAAGACCTTTCTTCTGAAACTCGTCAGTCTTATTTTTCGGAGAAATTCCATGCAAGAAATTGCTAAGAAACTGAAGATCTCGTACAACGCTGTGCACTACTTCCTTCACAGAACAGCGCAAACTGGCTCTAACCAGAATAGAAAGAGGAGTGGGAGGCCCCGGTGCACAACTGAGCAAGAGGACAAGTACATTAGAGTGTCTAGTTTGTGAAACAGACTCCTCTCACAAGTCCTCAACTGGCAGCTTCATGAAATAGTACCCGCAAAACAACAGTGAAAAGGCGACCCCGGGATGCTGGCCTGCTAGGCAAGAAGGTCAGCACCCCTGAGTCGCCTCTTCACTGTTGACGTTGAGACTGGTGTTTTGCGGGTACTATTTAATGAAGCTGCCAGTTGAGGACTTGTGAGAGGAGTCTGTTTCACAAACTAGACACTCTAATGTACTTGTCCTCTTGCTCAGTTGTGCACCGAGTCAGTCCACCTTGTGAATGAATGGAAGAATCTCTCTACAGATTTCTCTCTACACTGATCTCCTTCACCTCAGAACAGAGTGTTTTGGATTTAAAAAAATATTATATTCACATCTCTCTTATAACCTGCACTCAATTAACCTACCCTCTCACGCCCCTGCTCCATGTTCACAACCCTTTCAGAGAGGGCCTGCTGAAACCCTTTCAGAGAGGGCCTGCTGAAACCCTTTCAGAGAGGGCCTGCTGAAACCCTTTCAGAGAGGGCCTGCTGAAACCCTTTCAGAGAGGGCCTGCTGAAACCCTTTCAGAGAGGGCCTGCTGAAACCCTTTCAGAGAGGGCTGGGGAACAGGAGAGGGCCTGCTGGAACCCTTTCAGAGAGGGCCTGCTGAAACCCTTTCAGAGAGGGCCTGCTGAAACCCTTTCAGAGAGGGCCTGCTGAAACCCTTTCAGAGAGGGCTGGGGAACAGGAGAGGGCCTGCTGAAACCCTTTCAGAGAGGGCCTGGTAGAAACCCTTTCAGAGAGGGCCTGGTAGAAACCCTTTCAGAGAGGGCCTGGTAGAAACCCTTTCAGAGAGGGCTGGGGAACAGGAGAGGGCCTGCTGAAACCCTTTCAGAGAGGGCCTGGTAGAAACCCTTTCAGAGAGGGCTGGGGAACAGGAGAGGGCCTGCTGAAACCCTTTCAGAGAGGGCCTGGTAGAAACCCTTTCAGAGAGGGCCTGGTAGAAACCCTTTCAGAGAGGGCCTGGTAGAAACCCTTTCAGAGAGGGCTGGGGAACAGGAGAGGGCCTGCTGAAACCCTTTCAGAGAGGGCCTGGTAGAAACCCTTTCAGAGAGGGCCTGCTGAAACCCTTTCAGAGAGGGCTGGGGAACAGGAGAGGGCCTGCTGAAACCCTTTCAGAGAGGGCTGGGGAACAGGAGAGGGCCTGGTAGAAACCCTTTCAGAGAGGGCTGGGGCACAGGAGAGGGCCTGGTAGAAACCCTTTCAGAGAGGGCCTGCTGAAACCCTTTCAGAGAGGGCTGGGGCACAGGAGAGGGCCTGCTGAAACCCTTTCAGAAAGGGCTGGGGCACAGGAGAGGGTCTGCTGAAACCCTTTCAGAGAGGGCCTGCTGAAACCCTTTCAGAGAGGGCCTGCTGAAACCCTTTCAGAGAGGGCTGGGGCACAGGAGAGGGCCTGCTGAAACCCTTTCAGAGAGGGCTGGGGCACAGGAGAGGGCCTGCTGAAACCCTTTCAGAGAGGGCTGGGGCACAGGAGAGGGCCTGCTGAAACCCTTTCAGAGAGGGCTGGGGCACAGGAGAGGGCCTGCTGAAACCCTTTCAGAGAGGGCTGGGGCACAGGAGAGGGCCTGGTAGAAACCCTTTCAGAGAGGGCCTGGTAGAAACCCTTTCAGAGAGGGCTGGGGAACAGGAGAGGGCCTGGTAGAAACCCCTTCTGAGAGGGCTGGGGAACAGGAGAGGGCCTGGTAGAAACCCTTTCAGAGAGGGCTGGGGCACAGGAGAGGGCCTGCTGAAACCCTTTCAGAGAGGGCTGGGGCACAGGAGAGGGCCTGCTGAAACCCCTTCTGAGAGGGCTGGGGAACAGGAGAGGGCCTGGTAGAAACCCTTTCAGAGAGGGCTGGGGCACAGGAGAGGGCCTGGTAGAAACCCTTTCAGAGAGGGCCTGGGGAACAGAAGAGGGCCTGGTAGAAACCCTTTCAGAGAGGGCTGGGGCACAGGAGAGGGCTTGGTAGAAACCCCTTCAGAGAGGGCCTGGTAGAAACCCTTTCAGAGAGGGCTGGGGAACAGGAGAGGGACTGGTATAAACCCTTTCAGAGAGGGCCTGGTAGAAACCCTTTCAGAGAGGTCTGGGGAACAGGAGAAGGCCTGGTAAAAACCCCTTCAGAGAGGGCTGGGGCACAGGAGAGGGCCTGGTAGAAACCCTTTCAGATGGGGCTGGGGAACAGGAGAGGGCCTGGTAGAAACCCTTTCAGAGAGGGCTGGGGCACAGGAGAGGGCCTGGTAGAAACCCTTTCAGAGAGGGCCTGGGGAACAGAAGAGGGCCTGGTAGAAACCCTTTCAGAGAGGGCTGGGGCACAGGAGAGGGCCTGGTTGAAACCCCTTCAGAGAGGGCCTGGTAGAAACCCTTTCAGAGAGGGCTGGGGAACAGGAGAGGGCCTGGTAGAAACCCTTTCAGAGAGGGCCTGGTAGAAACCCTTTCAGAGAGGTCTGGGGAACAGGAGAAGGCCTGGTAAAAAACCCTTCAGAGAGGGCTGGGACACAGGAGAGGGCCTGGTAGAAACCCTTTCAGATGGGGCTGGGGAACAGGAGAGGGCCTGGTAGAAACCCTTTCAGAGAGGGCCTGGTAGAAACCCTTTCAGAGAGGGCTGGGGAACAGGAGAGGGCCTGGTAGAAACCCTTTCAGATGGGGCTGGGGAACAGGAGAGGACCTGGTAGAAACCCTTTCAGAGAGGGCCTGGTAGAAACCCTTTCAGAGAGGGCCTGCTGAAACCCCTTTCAGAGAGGGCCTGCTGAAACCCCTTTCAGAGAGGGCCTGCTGAAACCCCTTTCAGAGAGGGCCTGGTAGAAACCCTTTCAGAGAGGGCCTGCTGAAACCCTTTCAGAGAGGGCCTGGAGAAAAACATTATGTTTTAGTGCTTCTGAATGGAAGGGACCAACACTATGGACTAATACCACGATACTATGGACTAATACCACAACACTATGGACTAATACCACAACACTGTGGACTAATACCACAACACTGTGGACTAATACCACAACACTGTGGACTAATACCACAACACTGGACTAATACCACAACACTGTGGACTAATACCACAACACTGTGGACTAATACCACAACACTGTGGACTAATACCACAACACTATGGACTAACACCACAACACTATAGAGTAATACCACAACACTATAGACTAATACAACAACACTATGGACTAATACAACAACACTATAGACTAATACCACAACACTATGGACTAATACCGCAACACTATGGACTAATACAACACTATGGACTAACACCACAACACTATAGACTAATACCACAACACTATAGACTAATACCACAACACTATAGACTAATACCACAACACTATGGACTAATACCACAACACTATAGACTAATACCACAACACTATAGACTAATACCACAACACTATAGACTAATACCACAACACTATAGACTAATACCACAACACTATAGACTAATACCACAACACTATAGACTAATACCACAACACTATAGACTAATACCACAACACTATAGACTAATTAAACACTATGGACTAATACCACAACACTATGGACTAATTAAACACTATGGACTAATACCACAACACTATGGACTAATTAAACACTATGGACTAACACCACAACACTATGGACTAATACCACAACACTATGGACTAATTAAACACTATGGACTAACACCACAACACTATGGACTAACACCACAACACTATGGACTAATACCACAACACTATGGACTAATACCACAACACTATGGACTAATACCACAACACTGTGGACTAATACCACAACACTGTGGACTAATACCACAACCCTGTGGACTAATACCACAACACTGTGGACTAATTAAACACTATGGACTAACACCACAACACTATGGACTAACACCACAACACTATGGACTAACACCACAACATTATGGACTAACACCACAACATTATGGACTAACACCACAACATTATGGACTAACACCACAACACTATGGACTAATACCACAACACTGTGGACTAATACCATAACACTATGGACTAACACCACAACACTATGGACTAATACCACAACACTATAGACTAATACCACAACACTATAGACTAATACCACAACACTATGGACTAACACCACAACACTATAGACTAATACCACAACACTATAGACTAATACCACAACACTATAGACTAATACCACAACACTATGGACTAATACCACAACACTATAGACTAATACCACAACACTATAGACTAATACCACAACACTATAGACTAATACCACAACACTATAGACTAATACCACAACACTATAGACTAATACCACAACACTATAGACTAATACCACAACACTATAGACTAATACCACAACACTATAGACTAATACCACAACACTATAGACTAATTAAACACTATGGACTAATACCACAACACTATGGACTAATTAAACACTATGGACTAATACCACAACACTATGGACTAATTAAACACTATGGACTAACACCACAACACTATGGACTAATACCACAACACTATGGACTAATTAAACACTATGGACTAACACCACAACACTATGGACTAACACCACAACACTATGGACTAATACCACAACACTATGGACTAATACCACAACACTGTGGACTAATACCACAACACTGTGGACTAATACCACAACCCTGTGGACTAATACCACAACACTGTGGACTAATACCACAACACTGTGGACTAATTAAACACTATGGACTAACACCACAACACTATGGACTAACACCACAACACTATGGACTAACACCACAACATTATGGACTAACACCACAACATTATGGACTAACACCACAACATTATGGACTAACACCACAACACTATGGACTAATACCACAACACTGTGGACTAATACCATAACACTATGGACTAACACCACAACACTATGGACTAATACCACAACACTATAGACTAATACAACAACACTATGGACTAATACAACAACACTATGGACTAATACCGCAACACTATGGACTAATACCGCAACACTATGGACTAATACAACACTATGGACTAAAACCACAACACTATAGACTAATACCACAACACTATGGACTAATACCACAACACTATGGACTAATACCACAACACTATAGACTAATACCACAATACTATAGACTAATACCACAACACTATAGACTAATAACACAACACTATAGACTAATACCGCAACACTATAGACTAATACCGCAACACTATGGACTAATACCGCAACACTATGGACTAATACAACACTATGGACTAAAACCACACTATGGACTAACACCACAACACTATAGACTAACACCACAACACTATAGACTAATACCACAACACTATGGACTAATACAACACTATAGACTAATACCACAACACTATGTACTAACACGACAACACTATAGACTAACACGACAACACTATAGACTAATACCACAACACTATAGACTAATACCACAACACTATAGACTAATACCACAACACTATAGACTAATACCACAACACTATAGACTAATACCACAACACTATAGACTAATACCACAACACTATGGACTAATACCACAACACTATAGACTAATACCACAACACTATAGACTAATACCACAACACTATAGACTAATACCACAACACTATAGACTAATACCACAACACTATAGACTAATACCACAACACTATAGACTAATACCACAACACTATAGACTAATACCACAACACTATAGACTAATACCACAACACTATAGACTAATACCACAACACTATAGACTAATACCACAACACTATAGACTAATACCACAACACTATGGACTAATACCACAACACTATGGACTAATACCACAACACTATAGACTAATACCACAACACTATGGACTAATACCACAACACTATGGACTAATACCACAACACTATAGACTAATACCACAACACTATGGACTAATACAACAACACTATAGACTAATACCACAACACTATGGACTAATGCCACAACACTATGGACTAATACCACAACACTATGGACTAATACCGCACCACTATGGACTAATACCGCACCACTATGGACTAATACCGCACCACTATGGACTAATACAACAACACTATAGACGAATACCACAACACTATAGACTAATACCACAACACTATAGACTAATACCACAACACTATGGACTAATACAACAACACTATAGACTAATACCACAACACTATAGACTAATACCACAACACTATAGACTAATACCACAACACCATGGACTAATACCACAACACTATGGACTAATACCACAACACTATAGACTAATACAACAACACTATAGACTAATACAACAACACTATAGACTAATACCACAACACTATAGACTAATACCACAACACTATGGACTAATTAAACAATGGACTAATACCACAACACTATGGACTAATACCACAACACTATGGACTAATTAAACACTATGGACTAACACCACAACACTATGGACTAATTAAACACTATGGACTAATACCACAACACTATGGACTAATTAAACACTATGGACTAACACCACAACACTATGGACTAACACCACACACTATGGACTAATTAAACACTATGGACTAATACCACAACACTATAGACTAATACCACAACACCATGGACTAATACCACAACACTATGGACTAATACCACAACACTATAGACTAATACCACAAACACTATAGACTAATACAACAACACTATAGACTAATACCACAACACTATAGACTAATACCACAACACTATGGACTAATTAAACACAATGGACTAATACCACAACACTATGGACTAATACCACAACACTATGGACTAATTAAACACTATGGACTAACACCACAACACTATGGACTAATTAAACACTATGGACTAATACCACAACACTATGGACTAATTAAACACTATGGACTAACACCACAACACTATGGACTAACACCACAACACTATGGACTAATTAAAACACTATGGACTAACACCACAACACTATAGACTAATACCACAACACTATAGACTAATACAACAACACTATAGACTAATACCACAACACTATGGACTAATACCAACAACACTATGGACTAATACAACACACTATAGACTAATACCACAACACTATGGACTAATACCACAACACTATGGACTAATACCACAACACTATGGACTAATACCGCACCACTATGGACTAATACCGCACCACTATGGACTAATACAACACTATGGACTAACACCACAACACTATGGACTAACACCACAACACTATAGACTAATACCACAACACTATGGACTATACAACACTATAGACTAATACCACAACACTATGGACTAATACCACAACACTATAGACTAATACCACAACACTATAGACTAATACCACAACACTATAGACTAATACCACAACACTATAGACTAATACCACAACACTATAGACTAATACCACAACACTATAGACTAATACCACAACACTATAGACTAATACCACAACACTATAGACTAATACCACAACACTATAGACTAATACCACAACACTATAGACTAATACCACAACACTATAGACTATACACAACACTATAGACTAATACCCACAACACTATGGACTAATACCACAACACTATGGACTAATACACAACACTATGGACTAATGACCACAACACTATGGACTAATACAACAACACTATAGACTAATACCGCAACACTATGACTAATACAACACTATGGACTAAAACCACACTATGGACTAAAAACCACACTATGGACTAACACCACAACACTATAGACTAGTATACAACACTAAGACTAATAACACAACACTATGGACAATACCACAACACTATGGACTACACGACAACACTATAGACTAATACCACAACACTATAGACTAATACCACAACACTATAGACTAATACCACAACACTATAGACTAATACCACAACACTATGGACTAATATAACCACAACACTATGGACTAATACCACAACACGATGACTAATACCACACACTATAAGACTAATACCACACACTATAGACTAACACAACACTAATAGACTAATACCACAACACTATAGACTAATACCACAACACTATAGACTAATACCACAACACTATAGACTAATACCACAACACTATAGACTAATACCACAACACTATAGACTAATACCACAACACTATAGACTAATACCACAACACTATAGACTAAGTACCACAACACTATAGACTAATACCACAACACTATAGACTAATACCACAAAACTATAGACTAATACCACAACACTATAGACTAATACCACAACACTATAGACTAATACCACAACACTATGGACTAACACCACAACACTATAGACTAATACCACAACACTATGGACTAATACCACAACACTATGGACCTAATACCACAACACTATGGACTAATACCACAACACTATGGACTAATACCACAAACACTATGGACTAATACAACACAAGAGATCCTCTCTTCTAATAGGCCGACCTGCCACAGGAATGAGATATAATATGGTATAAATAATGGCAATGACATGTCACGATGACTGTTAGTGACACCTGGTTTTAGAAGGAACAAACACTGTTCTCAGAATATGACGATGACAAATGTGGCCGATGTGAAGACGACACAGTGGAAATGACATCAAATCTATTTCCTGTTAAGATGTGAAGCATCTCTGTCCACACGGACAGAAGGACCAAGCAACGCACGAGGCAATCTGACAACTTCAGAAAACCCATTTGGCCAGACATTTCATGGCTAGAATCCGCAACAGGGCCCCACAGGGGAGGAGAGAGAGAGTGAGTTCAGAACTATTCATACTCCTTTACATATTCTATATGTTGTTGTGCTACAGCCTGAATTCAAAATTGATTCCATTTATTTAAAACAGAATGTCCCCGACTTCACACAATACCCCCATAATGACAAAGTGAAAACATGTTTTTCGATTTTTTTGGGGGAAAATGAAATATTGAATTTCTATAAGTATTCACACACACACTCTTTGTAAAAGCACTTTAGGCAGTGATTACAGCCAAGGGTTTTTCTGTGGATGTCTCTAAGAGCTTCCAACACCTGGAGTGTGCAAAACAACATTATCATTTTTTTTATTTTATAATTCAAGCTCTGTCAAATTGGTTGTTGATCATTGCCATAGATGTTCAAGTAGATTTAAATCTAAACTGTAACTCGGCATCTCAGGAATAGTCACTGTCTTCTTGGTAAGTAACTCCAGTGTAGATTTGGCCTCGTGTCTTAGGTTATTATCCTGTTGAAATGTGAATTAATCTCCTAGTGTCTAGTGGAAAGCAGAACCGGGTTTTCCTCTAGGATTTTACCTGTGCTTAGCTTCATTCTGTTTTTTTTTTATCCTGAAAAACTCTTTAGACCTTAGCGATTACAAGTATACCCATAACTTGATGCAGCCACCACTTTGCTAGGAAATATGTAGAGTGGTACTCAGTAATGTGTTGTAATTGCCCCAAACATAACACTTTGTATTCAGAACCAAACATATATTACGTTGACATTTTTTATGTGGAATATTTGCAGGGGGGCAGGTAGCCTAGTGGTTAGAGTGTAGAGGCGGCAGGGTAGCCTAGTGGTTAGAGTGTAGAGGCGGCAGGGTAGCCTAGTGGTTAGAGTGTAGAGGTGGCAGGGTAGCCTAGTGGTTAGAGTGTAGAGGGGGCAGGGTAGCCTAGTGGTTAGAGTGTAGAGGTGGCAGGGTAGCCTAGTGGTTAGAGTGTAGAGGCGGCAGGGTAGCCTAGTGGTTAGAGTGTAGAGGTGGCAGGGTAGCCTAGTGGTTAGAGTGTAGAGGAGGCAGGGTAGCCTAGTGGTTAGAGTGTAGAGGTGGCAGGGTAGCCTAGTGGTTAGAGTGTAGAGGGGGTAGGTCGCCTAGTGGTTAGAGTGTAGAGGGGGTAGGTCGCCTAGTGGTTAGAGTGTAGAGGGGGTAGGTCGCCTAGTGGTTAGAGTGTAGAGGGGGTAGGTAGCCTAGTGGTTAGAGTGTAGAGGGGGTAGGTCGCCTAGTGGTTAGAGTGTAGAGGTGGCAGGGTAGCCTAGTGGTTAGAGTGTAGAGGGGCAGGGTAGCCTAGTGGTTAGAGTGTAGAGGCGGCAGGGTAGCCTAGTGGTTAGAGTGTAGAGGCGGCAGGGTAGACTAGTGGTTAGAGTGTAGAGGCGGCAGGGTAGACTAGTGGTTAGAGTGTAGAGGCTGCAGGGTAGCCTAGTGGTTAGAGTGTAGAGGTGGCAGGGTAGCCTAGTGGTTAGAGTGTAGAGGGGGCAGGGTAGCCTAGTGGTTAGAGTGTAGAGGCGGCAGGGTAGCCTAGTGGTTAGAGTGTGGAGGTGGCAGGGTAGCCTAGTGGTTAGAGTGTAGAGGAGGCAGGGTAGCCTAGTGGTTAGAGTGTAGAGGGGCCAGGGTAGCCTAGTGGTTAGAGTGTAGAGGCGGCAGGGTAGCCTAGTGGTTAGAGTGTAGAGGCGGCAGGGTAGTCTAGTGGTTAGAGTGTAGAGGAGGCAGGGTAGCCTAGTGGTTAGAGTGTAGAGGCGGCAGGGTAGCCTAGTGGTTAGAGTGTAGAGGCGGCAGGGTAGCCTAGTGGTTAGAGTGTAGAGGCGGCAGGGTAGCCTAGTGGTTAGAGTGTAGAGGCGGCAGGGTAGCCTAGTGGTTAGAGTGTAGAGGAGGCAGGGTAGCCTAGTGGTTAGAGTGTAGAGGGGGCAGGGTAGCCTAGTGGTTAGAGTGTAGAGGCGGCAGGGTAGCCTAGTGGTTAGAGTGTAGAGGCGGCAGGGTAGCCTAGTGGTTAGAGTGTAGAGGCGGCAGGGTAGCCTAGTGGTTAGAGTGTAGAGGCGGCAGGGTAGCCTAGTGGTTAGAGTGTAGAGGCGGCAGGGTAGCCTAGTGGTTAGAGTGTAGAGGAGGCAGGGTAGCCTAGTGGTTAGAGTGTAGAGGAGGCAGGGTAGCCTAGTGGTTAGAGTGTAGAGGCGGCAGGGTAGCCTAGTGGTTAGAGGGTAGAGGTGGCAGGGTAGCCTAGTGGTTAGAGCGTAGAGGTGGCAGGGTAGTGGTTAGAGTGTAGAGGTGGCAGGGTAGACTAGTGGTTAGAGGGGGCAGGGTAGCCTAGTGGTTAGAGTGTAGAGGCGGCAGGGTAGCCTAGTGGTTAGAGTGTAGAGGAGGCAGGGTAGCCTAGTGGTTAGAGTGTAGAGGCGGCAGGGTAGCCTAGTGGTTAGAGTGTAGAGGAGGCAGGGTAGCCTAGTGGTTAGAGTGTAGAGGGGGCAGGGTAGCCTAGTGGTTAGAGTGTAGAGGAGGCAGGGTAGACTAGTGGTTAGAGTGTAGAGGCGGCAGGGTAGCCTAGTGGTTAGAGTGTAGAGGAGGCAGGGTAGCCTAGTGGTTAGAGTGTAGAGGGGGCAGGGTAGCCTAGTGGTTAGAGTGTAGAGGCGGCAGGGTAGCCTAGTGGTTAGAGTGTAGAGGAGGCAGGGTAGCCTAGTGGTTAGAGTGTAGAGGAGGCAGGGTAGCCTAGTGGTTAGAGTGTAGAGGCGGCAGAGTAGCCTAGTGGTTAGAGGGTAGAGGTGGCAGGGTAGCCTAGTGGTTAGAGCGTAGAGGTGGCAGGGTAGTGGTTAGAGTGTAGAGGTGGCAGGGTAGACTAGTGGTTAGAGGGGGCAGGGTAGCCTAGTGGTTAGAGTGTAGAGGAGGCAGGGTAGCCTAGTGGTTAGAGTGTAGAGGCGGCAGGGTAGCCTAGTGTTAGAGTGTAGAGGGGGCAGGTTAGCCTAGTGGTTAGAGTGTAGAGGGGGCAGGGTAGCCTAGTGGTTAGAGTGTAGAGGGGGCAGGGTAGCCTAGTGGTTAGAGTGTAGACGGGGCAGGGTAGCCTAGTGGTTAGAGTGTAGAGGAGGCAGGGTAGCCTAGTGGTTAGAGTGTAGAGGAGGCAGGGTAGCCTAGTGGTTAGAGTGTAGAGGAGGCAGGGTAGCCTAGTGGTTAGAGTGTAGAGGAGGCAGGGTAGCCTAGTGGTTAGAGTGTAGAGGAGGCAGGGTAGCCTAGTGGTTAGAGTGTAGAGGAGGCAGGGTAGCCTAGTGGTTAGAGTGTAGAGGGGGCAGGGTAGCCTAGTGGTTAGAGTGTAGAGGAGGCAGGGTAGCCTAGTGGTTAGAGTGTAGAGGAGGCAGGGTAGCCTAGTGGTTAGAGTGTAGAGGAGGCAGGGTAGACTAGTGGGTTAGAGTGTAGAGGAGGCAGGGTAGCCTAGTGGTTAGAGTGTAGAGGTGGCAGGGTAGCTTAGTGGTTAGAGTGTAGAGGAGGCAGGGTAGTGGTTAGAGTGTAGAGGCGGCAGGGTAGCCTAGTGGTTAGAGTGTAGAGGCGGTAGGTAGCCTAGTGGTTAGAGTGTAGAGGGGGCAGGGTAGCCTAGTGGTTAGAGTGTAGAGGGGGCAGGGTAGCCTAGTGGTTAGAGTGTAGAGGGGGCAGGGTAGCCTAGTGGTTAGAGTGTAGAGGGGGCAGGGTAGCCTAGTGGTTAGAGTGTAGAGGCGGCAGGGTAGCCTAGTGGTTAGAGTGTAGAGGAGGCAGGGTAGCCTAGTGGTTAGAGTGTAGAGGGGGCAGGGTAGCCTAGTGGTTAGAGTGTAGAGGCGGCAGGGTAGCCTAGTGGTTAGAGTGTAGGAGGCGGCAGGGTAGCCTAGAGGTTAGAGTGTAGAGGCGGCGGGTAGCCTAGTGGGTTAGAGGGTAAGAGGCGGCAGGGTAGCCTAGTGGTTAGAGTGTAGAGGAGCAGGTAGCCTAGTGGTTAGAGTGTAGAGGAGGCAGGGTAGCCTAGTGGTTTAGAGCGTTGACTAGTAACCGGAAGGTTGCAAGATCAAACCCTCCGAGCTGACAAGGTACAAATCTGTCGTTCTGCCCCTGAACAAGGCAGTTAAACCCCACTGTTCCTAGACCAGTAACCCCACTGTTCCTAGACAGTTAACCCCACTGTTCCTAGACCGTTAACCCCACTGTTCCTAGACGCAGTTAACCCCACTGTTCCTAGACCAGTACCCCACTGTTTCCTAGACAGTTAAACCCCACTGTTCCTTGACAGTTAACCCCACTGTTCCTAGACCAGTTAACCCCACTGTTCCTAGACCAGTTAACCCCACTGGTTCCTAGACCAGTTAAACCCCACTGTTCCTAGACCAGTTAACCCCACTGTTCCTAGACCAGTTAACCCCACTGTTCCCTAGACCAGTTAACCCCACTGTTCCTAGACCAGTTACCCCCACTGTTCCTAGACCAGTTAACCCCACTGTTCCTAGACCAGTTAACCCCACTGTTCCTAGACCAGTAACCCCCACTGTTCCTAGACCAGTTAACCCCACTGTTCCTAGACCAGTTAACCCCACTGTTCCTAGACCAGTTAACCCCACTGTTCCTAGACCAGTTACCCACTGTTCCTAGCCAGTTACCCCACTGTTCCTAGACCAGTTAACCCCCACTGTTCCTAGAACAGTTAACCCCACTGTTCCTAGACCAGTTAACCCACTGTTCCTAGACCAGTTAACCCACTGTTCCTAGACCAGTTAACCCACTGTTCCTAGCCAGTTACCCCACTGTTCCTAGACCAGTTAACCCCACTGTTCCTAGACCAGTTAACCCCACTGTTCCTAGACCAGTTAACCCCACTGTTCCTAGACCAGTTAACCCCACTGTTCCTAGACCAGTTAACCCACTGTTCCTAGACCAGTTAACCCACTGTTCCTAGACCAGTTAACCCACTGTTCCTAGACCAGTTAACCCACTGTTCCTAGACCAGTTAACCCCCAGTTACCCGTTCCTAGACCCAGTTAACCCCACTGTTCCTAGACCAGTTAACCCACGGTTCCTAGACCAGTTACCCACTGTTCCTAGACCAGTTAACCCACTGTTCCTAGACCAGTTAACCCACTGTTCCTAGACCAGTTAACCCATGTTCCTAGACCAGTTAACCCACTGCTCCTAGACCAGTTAACCCACTGTTCCTAGACCAGTTAACCCACTGTTCCTAGACCAGTTAAACCCACTGCTCCTCCACTGCTCCTAAGTAACCCCCAGTTAACCACTGCTCCTAGACCAGTTAACCCCACTGCTCCTAGACCAGTTAACCCACTGTTCCTAGACCAGTTAACCCACTGTTCCTAGACCAGTTAACCCACTGTTCCTAGACCAGTTAACCCACTGTTCCTAGACCAGTTAACCCACTGTTCCACTGTTCCTAGACCAGTTAACCCACTGTTCCTAGACCAGTTAACCCACTGTCCACTGTTCCTAGACCAGTCATTGAGAATAAGAATGTGTTCTGAACTGACTTGCCTGGATAAATAAAGGAAAGAAATATATATAATTCTGTACAGGCGTCTTTCTTCCCACTATGTCATTTCGGTTAGCATTGTCGAGTATCTACACTGAACAAAAATATAAACGCAACATGTAAAGTGTTGGTCCCATGTTTCATGAGCTGAAATAAAAGATCCCAGAAATGTTCCTCACGCAAAAACACAACCTCTCAAATTGTGCACAAATATGTTTAGATCCCTGGTAGTGAGCACTTCTCCTGTGCCAAGATAATCAATTCCACCTGACAGGTGTGGCATATCAATAAAGTGATTAAACAGCATGATTATTACACAGGTGCACCTTGTGCTGGGGGACACGCTAAAATGTAAAAAAATGCGCAGTTTTGTCACATAACACAATGACACACAGATGTCTCAAGTTGAGGGAACATGTGCAGTTGGTTTGCTGACTGAAGGAATGTCCACCAGAGCTGTTGCCAGAGAATTGTATGTGTGTCAGGAAGACCAGCAGATCATAACTCACTCTGTCTTCTGCATGTTTAATGAGGGACCACTGTTAATCCGTTGGCAATCAATAATGAATACCTAGGATTCATTCAAAATGGCACCCTATTCCCTATATAGGGCTGTCTGGTCAAAAGTAGTGTGCTATATAGGGTATAGGGTGCCATCTATATAGGGTTGTCTGGTCAAAAGTAGTGCTCTATATAGGGTATAGGGTGCCATTTGGGATACAAACTGCTCTAAATGGATCAAAGCACCTCAGAGGAATCTCCATTATCACAGTTAGAGAGGTAGTAGTGAGGGGAAATGGCTTTTATAACACAGAGAGAGAGGTAGTAGTGAGGGGAAATGGCTTTTATAACACAGAGAGAGAGGGAGTAGTGAGGGGAAATGGCTTTTATAACACAGAGAGAGAGGGAGTAGTGAGGGGAAATGGCTTTATATCACAGTTAGAGAGGGAGTAGTGAGGGGAAATGGCTTTTATAACACAGAGAGTAGTGAGGGGAAATGGCTTTTATAACACAGAGAGTAGTGAGGGGAAATGGCTTTTATAACACAGAGAGAGAGTAGTGAGGGGAAATGGCTTTTATAACACAGAGAGGGAGTAGTGAGGGGAAATGGCTTTTATAACACAGAGAGAGAGTAGTGAGGGGAAATGGCTTTATAACACAGAGAGAGAGGGAGTAGTGAGGGGAAATGGCTTTTATAACACAGAGAGAGAGGGAGTAGTGAGGGGAAATGGCTTTATAACACAGAGAGAGAGGGAGTAGTGAGGGGAAATGGCTTTTATAACACAGAGAGAGAGGGAGTAGTGAGGGGAAATGGCTTTATAACACAGAGAGAGTAGTGAGGGGAAATGGCTTTTATAACACAGAGAGAGAGGGAGTAGTGAGGGGAAATGGCTTTTATAACACAGAGAGAGAGGGAGTAGTGAGGGGAAATGGCTTTTATAACACAGAGAGAGAGGGAGTAGTGAGGGGAAATGGCTTTTATAACACAGAGAGAGAGGGAGTAGTGAGGGGAAATGGCTTTTATAACACAGAGAGAGAGGGAGTAGTGAGGGGAAATGGCTTTTATAACACAGAGAGAGAGGGAGTAGTGAGGGGAAATGGCTTTTATAACACAGAGAGAGAGAGTAGTGAGGGGAAATGGCTTTTATAACACAGAGAGAGAGAGTAGTGAGGGGAAATGGCTTTTATAACACAGAGAGAGAGAGTAGTGAGGGGAAATGGCTTTTATAACACACAGAGAGAGAGAGAGTAGTGAGGGGAAATGGCTTTTATAACACAGAGAGAGTAGTGAGGGGAAATGGCTTTTATAACACAGAGAGAGAGGGAGTAGTGAGGGGAATGGCTTTATAACACACAGAGAGAGAGTGTAGTGAGGGGAAATGGCTTTATATCACAGTTAGAGAGGGAGTAGTGAGGGGAAATGGCTTTTATAACACAGAGAGAGGGAGTAGTGAGGGGAAATGGCTTTTATAACACAGAGAGAGAGAGTAGTGAGGGGAAATGGCTTTTATAACACAGAGAGAGAGAGTAGTGAGGGGAAATGGCTTTTATAACACAGAGAGAGAGAGTAGTGAGGGGAAATGGCTTTTATAACACAGAGAGAGAGAGTAGTGAGGGGAAATGGCTTTTATAACACAGAGAGAGAGTAGTGAGGGGAAATGGTTTTTATAACACAGAGAGAGAGTAGTGAGGGGAAATTTTGGGATTCAGATGTGGAGTAAGACGGACCTGGTTGGTTAGACAATAGACAAAATGAGACAGCCAGAGCACAGCACCACCCCATGACCAGCCGGACCCCCCCCCCCCGACCTACCTAGGATAGACAGCTCCCACATCAACCCCTAGCCCCTACCTTCTAGAGCACTAGGGTAGACAGCTCCCACATCAACCCCTAGCCCCTACCTTCTAGAGCACTAGGGTAGACAGCTCCCACATCAACCCCTAGCCCCTACCTTCTAGGGCACTAGGGTAGACAGATCCCACATCAACCCCTAGCCCCTACCTTCTAGAGCACTAGGGTAGACAGCTCCCACATCAACCCATAGCCCCTACCTTCTAGAGCACTAGGGTAGACAGATCCCACATCAACCCCTAGCCCCTACCTTCTAGAGCACTAGGGTAGACAGCTCCAACATCAACCCATAGCCCCTACCTTCTAGAGCACTAGGGTAGACAGCTCCCACATCAACCCCTAGCCCCTACCTTCTAGGGCACTAGGGTAGACAGATCCCACATCAACCCCTAGCCCCTACCTTCTAGAGCACTAGGGTAGACAGCTCCCACATCAACCCATAGCCCCTACCTTCTAGAGCACTAGGGTAGACAGATCCCACATCAACCCCTAGCCCCTACCTTCTAGAGCACTAGGGTAGACAGCTCCCACATCAACCCATAGCCCCTACCTTCTAGAGCACTAGGGTAGACAGATCCCACATCAACCCATAGCCCCTACCTTCTAGAGCACTAGGATAGACAGCTCCCACATCAACCCATAGCCCCTACCTTCTATGGGTAGACAGCACCACGTCACATACCTGCTGGAGAGGTTGAGCAGTTCGTGTTTGTCGGCCACAGTACACTTCTCCTCCAGTTCCCACATCAGAACGTTGATCAGGTGGGAGTTCTTGATCACGATGGGAACCTCCTCGAACATGTGCTCAAAACCAATCATGGCCTTCTTCAATCTGGGGAGGAGGGAGAGAAAAGAATCACTTCAGTTCAATTCATAGTCAATGATTCAACCCAGTTCAATTCATAGTCAATGATTCAACCCAGTTCAACTCAAAGTCAATGATTCAACCCAGTTCAATTCAAAGTCAATGATTCAACCCAGTTCAATTCAAAGTCAATGATTCAACCCAGTTCAATTCAAAGTCAATGATTCAACCCAGTTCAATTCAAAGTCAATGATTCAACCCAGTTCAACTCAAAGTCAATGATTCAACCCAGTTCAATTCAAAGTCAATGATTCAACCCAGTTCAATTCAAAGTCAATGATTCAACCCAGTTCAATTCAAAGTCAATGATTCAACCCAGTTCAATTCAATATGATTGCCCGCTCTACAAAATGTAGTTGAACTAATTTGCCATGTGTGTTTATAAAACTGGATCATATTTACAACAGTAGTGTCTAGTCTAAAACTGGACCATATTGACAACATAACAGACAGTAGTGTCTAGTCTAAAACAGGACCATATTGACAACATAACAGACAGTAGTGTCTAGTCTAAAACTGGATCATATTGACAACATAACAGACAGTAGTGTCTAGTCTAAAACTGGACCATATTGACAACATAACAGACAGTAGTGTCTAGTCTAATTCAGTGCAGTCTCTCTCTTCCTGTAGAGTCTAGTCTAATTCAGTGCAGTCTCTCTCTTCCTGTAGAGTCTAGTCTAATTCAGTGCAGTCTCTCTCTTCCTGTAGAGTCTAGTCTAATTCAGTGCAGTCTCTCTCTTCCTGTAGAGTCTAGTCTAATTCAGTGCAGTCTCTCTCTTCCTGTAAAGTCTAGTCTAAAACTGGACCATATTGACAACAGTCATGGTAAACTGAGGGTAGAGACAACATAACAAGACAGTAGCGTGTAGTCTAATTCAGTCTCTCTCTTCCTGTAGAGTCTAGTCTAATTAAGTCTCTCTCTTCCTGTAGAGTCTAGTCTACTTCAGTGCAGTCTCTCTCTTCCTGTAGAGTCTAGTCTACTTCAGTGCAGTCTCTCTCTTCCTGTAGAGTCTGGGTCTAATTCAGTGCAGTCTCTCTCGTCCTGTAGAGTCTGGGTCTAATTCAGTGCAGTCTCTCTCTTCCTGTAGCGTCTAGTCTACTTCAGTGCAGTCTCTCTCTTCCTGTAGAGTCTAGTCTACTTCAGTGCAGTCTCTCTCTTCCTGTAGAATCTAGTCTACTTCAGTGCAGTCTCTCTCTTCCTGTAGAGTCTGGGTCTAATTCAGTGCAGTCTCTCTCTTCCTGTAGAGTCTGGGTCTAATTCAGTGCAGTCTCTCTCTTCCTGTAGAGTCTGGGTCTAATTCAGTGCAGTCTCTCTCTTCCTGTAGCGTCTAGTCTACTTCAGTGCAGTCTCTCTTCCTGTAGAGTCTGGGTCTAATTCAGTGCAGTCTCTCTCTTCCTGTAGAGTCTGGGTCTAATTCAGTGCAGTCTCTCTCTTCCTGTAGCGTCTAGTCTACTTCAGTGCAGTCTCTCTCTTCCTGTAGAGTCTAGTCTACTTCAGTGCAGTCTCTCTCTTCCTGTAGAGTCTAGTCTCTCTCTTCCTGTAGCGTCTAGTCTACTTCAGTGCAGTCTCTCTCTTCCTGTAGAGTCTAGTCTACTTCAGTGCAGTCTCTCTCTTCCTGTAGAGTCTAGTCTCTCTCTTCCTGTAGCGTCTAGTCTACTTCAGTGCAGTCTCTCTCTTCCTGTAGAGTCTAGTCTACTTCAGTGCAGTCTCTCTCTTCCTGTAGAGTCTGGGTCTATTTCAGTGCAGTCTCTCTCTTCCTTTAGCGTCTAGTCTACTTCAGTGCAGTCTCTCTTCCTGTAGAGTCTGGGTCTAATTCAGTGCAGTCTCTCTCTTCCTGTAGAGTCTGGGTCTACTTCAGTGCAGTCTCTCTCTTCCTGTAGCGTCTAGTCTCTCTCTTCCTGTAGAGTCTAGTCTACTTCAGTGCAGTCTCTCTCTTCCTGTAGAGTCTAGTCTACTTCAGTGCAGTCTCTCTCTTCCTGTAGAGTCTAGTCTCTCTCTTCCTGTAGAGTCTCTCTCTTCCTGTAGAGTCTAGTCTACTTCAGTGCAGTCTCTCTCTTCCTGTAGAGTCTCTCTCTTCCTGTAGAGTCTCTCTCTTCCTGTAGAGTCTAGTCTACTTCAGTGCATCTCTCTCTTCCTGTAGAGTCTAGTCTACTTCAGTGCAGTCTCTCTCTTCCTGTAGAGTCTAGTCTCTCTCTTCCTGTAGAGTCTCTCTCTTCCTGTAGAGTCTCTCTCTTCCTGTAGAGTCTAGTCTACTTCAGTGCAGTCTCTCTCTTCCTGTAGAGTCTCTCTTCCTGTAGTCTCTCTCTTCCTGTAGAGTCTAGTCTACTTCAGTGCATCTCTCTCTTCCTGTAGAGTCTAGTCTCTCTCTTCCTGTAGAGTCTAGTCTCTCTCTTCCTGTAGAGTCTCTCTCTTCCTGTAGAGTCTCTCTCTTCCTGTAGAGTCTAGTCTACTTCAGTGCAGTCTCTCTCTTCCTGTAGAGTCTACTTCAGTGCAGTCTCTCTCTTCCTGTAGAGTCTAGTCTCTCTCTTCCTGTAGAGTCTCGTCTCTTCCTGTAGAGTCTCGTCTCTTCCTGTAGAGTCTCTCTCTTCCTGTAGAGTCTCTCTCTTCCTGTAGAGTCTCTCTCTTCCTGTAGAGTCTCTCTCTTCCTGTAGAGTCTCTCTCTTCCTGTAGAGTCTCTCTCTTCCTGTAGAGTCTCTCTCTTCCTGTAGAGTCTCTCTCTTCCTGTAGAGTCTCTCTCTTCCTGTAGAGTCTCTCTCTTCCTGTAGAGTCTCTCTCTTCCTGTAGAGTCTAGTCTACTTCAGTGCAGTCTCTCTCTTCCTGTAGAGTCTAGTCTACTTCAGTGCAGTCTCCCTCTTCCCGTAGAGTCTCCCTCTTCCTGTAGAGTCTCTCTCTTCCTGTAGAGTCTCTCTCTTCCTGTAGAGTCTCTCTCTTCCTGTAGAGTCTCTCTCTTCCTGTAGAGTCTCTCTTCCTGTAAGTCCTCTCTTCCTGTAGAGTCTCTCTCTTCCTGTAGAGTCTAGTCTACTTCAGTGCAGTCTCCCTCTTCCTGTAGAGTCTCTCTCTTCCTGTAGAGTCTCTCTCTTCCTGTAGAGTCTCTCTCTTCCTGTAGAGTCTAGTCTACTTCAGTGCAGTCTCCCTCTTCCTGTAGAGTCTCCCTCTTCCTGTAGAGTCTCTCTCTTCCTGTAGAGTCTCTCTCTTCCTGTAGAGTCTCTCTTCCTGTAGAGTCTCTCTCTTCCTGTAGAGTCTCTCTTCCTGTAGAGTCTCTCTCTTCCTGTAGAGTCTCTCTCTTCCTGTAGAGTCTAGTCTACTTCAGTGCAGTCTCCCTCTTCCTGTAGAGTCTCTCTCTTCCTGTAGAGTCTCTCTCTTCCTGTAGAGTCTCTCTCTTCCTGTAGAGTCTAGTCTACTTCAGTGCAGTCTCCCTCTTCCTGTAGAGTCTCCTCTCTTCCTGTAGAGTCTCTCTCTTCCTGTAGAGTCTCTCTCTTCCTGTAGAGTCTCTCTCTTCCTGTAGAGTCTCTCTCTTCCTGTAGAGTCTCTCTCTTCCTGTAGAGTCTCTCTCTTCCTGTAGAGTCTCTCTCTTCCTGTAGAGTCTCTCTCTTCCTGTAGAGTCTCTCTTCCTGTAGAGTCTCTCTCTTCCTGTAGAGTCTCTCTCTTCCTGTAGAGTCTCTCTCTTCCTGTAGAGTCTCTCTCTTCCTGTAGAGTCTCTCTCTTCCTGTAGAGTCTCTCTCTTCCTGTAGAGTCTCTCTCTTCCTGTAGAGTCTCTCTCTTCCTGTAGAGTCTCTCTCTTCCTGTAGAGTCTCTCTCTTCCTGTAGAGTCTCTCTCTTCCTGTAGAGTCTCTCTCTTCCTGTAGAGTCTCTCTCTTCCTGCCTTTCATTTAAAAGATAACAAAACCAGCAGCTTGTAAAACATCAGATCCAGCCACATGGAAAGAGCCCATCATAGAAAACTGAAGCCCTCCTTTGAAATGCTATATTATTCAGATTGGCCTCATAATAACGGGGGTGAAATGAGTCTTCGCCAGCCGAGCAATAGAGCTGCTATTGTCCTCCTGGTCTTTCAATCAGCAGCGTATTCAGAGACACACTGATGAGGACCCGGTGCATTAGAAACTAACAGGGTTCCCTAGTCATTATCACAACATAGCCAAACATTATCACAAAACAGACACCCAAAAAAAAAAAGAGCGTTTCTCATTGGACAAATTCAGGTGGTGTCTCGTTCCCTCCCACTCGGTGCCTATAATGAACACGACCCAGAGAAACGAATAAAAAGATTGACAACGAACTGGACAGAGAGTCAGGTGGAGTCAGTGGCTAAGCAATGAACTGGACAGAGAGTCAGGTGGAGTCAATGGCTAAGCAATGAACTGGACAGAGAGTCAGGTGGAGTCAGTGGCTAAGCAATGAACTGGACAGAGTCAGGTGGAGTCAGTGGCTAAGCAATGAACTGGACAGAGAGTCAGGTGGAGTCAGTGGCTAAGCAATGAACTGGACAGAGAGTCAGGTGGAGTCAGTGGCTAAGCAATGAACTGGACAGAGAGTCAGGTGGAGTCAGTGGCGAAGCAATGAACTGGACAGAGAGTCAGATGGAGTCAGTGGCGAAGCAATGAACTGGACAGAGAGTCAGGTGGAGTCAGTGGCTAAGGAACGAACTGGACAGAGTCAGATGGAGTCGATGGCTAAGCAACGAACTGGACAGAGAGTCAGATGGAGTCAGTGGCTAAGCAACGAACTGGACAGAGAGTCAGATGGAGTCAGTGGCTAAGCAACCAGCCAATAAATGAGCAACTGACCTCAGAGAGGAAATAACTACTAGGTAGATGGATAGGTAGGTAGGTAGGTGGGTGGGTAGGTAGTTCAGTTGGTGGTTAAGTGGGTAGGTAGGGTTGTGGTTAGGTAGGTCGGTGTAGGTAAGTAGAGGTCGGCATGACCGATTCATTTGGGCCGATTTCAAGTTTTCATAACAAATTGGTAATTGGCCTTTTTGGACGCTGATTCTGGCCGATTACGTTGCTTCATGAGGAGACTGTGGCAGGCTGACCACCTGTTACACCTGTTACACCTGACCACACCTAACCACCTGACCACACCTAACCACACCTGTTACACCTGACCACACCTGTTACACCTGACCACACCTGTTACACCTGACCACACCTGTTACACCTGACCACACCTGTTACACCTGACCACACCTGTTACACCTGACCACACCTGTTACACCTGACCACACCTGTTACACCTGACCACACCTGTTACACCTGACCACACCTGTTACACCTGGTAAGGGTAGGTAGGTAAGGGTAGGTAGGTAGGTAAGGGTAGGTAAGGGTAGGTAGGTAAGGGTAGGTAAGTAGGTAGGAGTAGGTAGGTAAGGGTAGGTAGGTAGGTAAGGGTAGGTAGGTAAGGGTAGGTAGGTAGGTAAGGGTAGGTAGGTAGGTAGGTAGGTAGGTAAGGGTAGGTAGGTAGGTACGGGTGGGTAAGTAGGTAAGGGTAGGTAAAGGTAGGTAGGTAGGTAGGTAAGGGTAGGTAGGTAGGTAAGGGTAGGTAGGTAGGTAAGGGTAGGTAGGTAGGTAAGGGTAGGTAAGGGTAGGTAGGTAAGGGTAGGTAGGTAGGTAGGTAGGTAGGTAGGTAGGTAGGTACGGGTAGGTGGGTAAGTAAGGGTAGGTAGGGGGTAGGTAGGTAGGTAAGTAAGGGTAGGTAGGTAGGTAAGTAAGGGTGGGTGGGGGGTAGGTAGGTAGGTAGGTAAGTAAGGGTAGGTAGGTAAGTAAGGGTAGGTAGGGGGTAGGTAGGTAGGTAAGTAAGGGTAGGTAGGTAAGTAAGGGTAGGTAGGGGGTAGGTAGGTAGGTAGGTAAGTAAGGGTAGGTAGGTAAGTAAGGGTAGGTAGGGGGTAGGTAGGTAGGTAGGTAAGTAAGGGTAGGTAGGTAGGTACGGGTAGGTAGGTAAGTAAGGGTAGGTAGGTAGGTAAGGGTAGGTAGGTAAGGGTAGGTAGGTAAGTAAGGGTAGGTAGGTAGGTACGAGTAGGTAGGCAAGGGTAGGTAGGTAAGTAAGGGTAGGTAGGTAAGGGTAGGTAAGGGTAGGTAGGTAGGTACGAGTAGGTAGGCAAGGGTAGGTAGGTAAGTAAGGGTAGGTAGGTAGGTAGGTACGAGTAGGTAGGCAAGGGTAGGTAGGTAAGTATGGGTAGGTAGGCAAGGGTAGGTAGGTAGGTAAGTAAGGGTAGGTAGGGGGTAGGTAGGTAAGTAAGGGTAGGTAGGTAGGTAAGTAAGGGTAGGTAGGGGGTAGGTAGGTAAGTATGGGTAGGTAGGCAAGGGTAGGTAGGTAGGTAAGTAAGGGTAGGTAGGGGGTAGGTAGGTAAGTAAGGGTAGGTAGGGGGTAGGTAGGGGTGTGAACATGAAGAAACTAACTAAAGAATCAGGAGAAAGCCAACAGTTCCTAATATTGACCCATTTTAAAATCCAAACGCAGTTGATTTTCTGGACAATTTAATACCAGTCTGTTGGGATTCTGTCTTTTCATAAACTCAGCTTGTGGGAACTCCGATCTATTTGAAAACGTCTCCCTCATTACGCTTCATTCAGATGCAATTTAAAATCAATGGCCAGCAGCCTGAGGGTCAAAACCAGCCAGGCGGAGGATCAACATGGCAGTATAGCTGTTTGACAGCCCCAACACACACTAGTTATAAAGCCCTATCATCACATCACTAAGAGCCTCTGATGAGGCGCTCCCTGCTCGTGGGGAAAATAACATCAGGCATTGGAATCTTTTGAAGGGAGTCTCACAAAGCACAGCATTAATGCTGAATTCTTATCAGGAAAGGTGCAGTTGGTATTTGTGTCTCTGTGGTGTGTGTGTGTGTGTGTGTGTGTGTGTGTGTGTGTGTGTGTGTGTGTGTGTGTGTGTGTGTGTGGTATTGATGGCCTTTGGCAATTCTCATCCAGCTTCTGAAGTGGAGCCTGTGTGTGTGTGTGTGTGTGTGTCCGCGCGTGTGTGTGTGTGTGTCCGCGCGTGTGTGTGTATGGGTCTCCTCGTGTGTGTGCGTGTGTGTGTGTGTGTGTGTGTGTGTGTATCCGCGTGTGTGTGTGTGTGTGTGTATGGGTCTCCTCGTGTGTGTGTGTGTGTGTGTGTGTCTCACCCCTCGGCTGAGAAGTCCTTCTCCTTGCAGATCTCCATCAGTTTGGGCGTTAACCTGTAAGCCTTCAGGGACAGGGAGCCCTGGGCGGTCTTAATGGGATCTAGTGGGAGAGGGAGGGGGGGGGGGAGAGTGGCAGGGGGGGGAGAGCAAACGAAGGAGAGGGGGGCAGGGGGAGAGGGGAGAGAGCGCAAACGAAGGAGAGAGGGGCAGGGGGGAGAGTGGCAGGGGGAGAGAGGGAGGGGGGGAGAGCAAACGAAGGAGAGGGGGGCAGGGGGGAGAGCGAGAGAGCGCAAGCAAGGAAGCAGGGGAGGGAGAAAGAGGGAGAGAAAGCGGGGGAGAGAAAGTGGGGGAGAGAAACATATGTTAAGATTAAAACAAAAGGTCGAACATTATATTAATAATAATAATAATAATTATAATAATAATAATAATAATAATAATAATTATATTAATAATAATAATAATAATAATAATAATAATTATATTAATAATAATAATAATAATAATAATAATAATAATAATTATAATAATAATAATAATAATAATAATAATTATATTAATAATAATAATAATAATACAATAAGAACATTATATTAATAATAATAATAATAATAATAATATTAAGCGGTTCACTTATAATACGGGAACAACACACCATAAGACCTATAACACAAACACCATGTATAGAATCTAGAGAGGAGAGAAACACCATGTATAGAATCTAGAGAGAAACACCATGTATAGAATCTAGAGAGAAACACCATGTATAGAATCTAGAGAGAAACACCATGTATAGAATCTAGAGAGAAACACCATGTATAGAATCTAGAGAGAAACACCATGTATAGAATCTAGAGAGAAACACCATGTATAGAATCTAGAGAGAAACACCATGTATAGAATCTAGAGAGAAACACCATGTATAGAATCTAGAGAGATACACCATGTATAGAATCTAGAGAGAAACACCATGTATAGAATCCAGAGAGAAACACCATGTATAGAATCTAGAGAGAAACACCATGTATAGAATCTAGAGAGAAACACCATGTATAGAATCTAGAGAGAAACACCATGTATAGAATCTAGAGAGAAACACCATGTATAGAATCTAGAGAGAAACACCATGTATAGAATCTAGAGAGAAACACCATGTATAGAATCTAGAGAGAAACACCATGTATAGAATCCAGAGAGAAACACCATGTATAGAATCTAGAGAGAAACACCATGTATAGAATCTAGAGAGAAACACCATGTATAGAATCTAGAGAGAAACACCATGTATAGACTCTAGAGAGAGGAGAGAAACACCATGTATAGAATCTAGAGAGAAACACCATGTATAGAATCTAGAGAGAGGAGAGAAACACCATGTATAGAATCTAGAGAGAAACACCATGTATAGAATCTAGAGAGAAACACCATGTATAGAATCTAGAGAGAAACACCATGTATAGAATCTAGAGAGAAACACCATGTATAGAATCTAGAGAGAAACACCATGTATAGAATCTAGAGAGAAACACCATGTATAGAATCTAGAGAGAAACACCATGTATAGAATCTAGAGAGAAACACCATGTATAGAATCTAGAGAGAAACACCATGTATAGAATCTAGAGAGAAACACCATGTATAGAATCTAGAGAGAAACACCATGTATAGAATCTAGAGAGAAACACCATGTATAGAATCTAGAGAGAAACACCATGTATAGAATCTAGAGAGAAACACCATGTATAGAATCTAGAGAGAAACACCATGTATAGAATCTAGAGAGAAACACCATGTATAGAATCTAGAGAGAAACACCATGTATAGAATCTAGAGAGAAACACCATGTATAGAATCTAGAGAGAAACACCATGTATAGAATCTAGAGAGAAACACCATGTATAGAATCTAGAGAGAAACACCATGTATAGAATCTAGAGAGAAACACCATGTATAGAATCAAGAGAGAAACACCATGTATAGAATCAAGAGAGAAACACCATGTATAGAATCTAGAGAGAAACACCATGTATAGAATCTAGAGAGAAACACCATGTATAGAATCTAGAGAGAAACACCATGTATAGAATCTAAAGAGAAACACCATGTATAGAATCTAGAGAGAAACACCATGTATAGAATCTAGAGAGAAACACCATGTATAGAATCTAGAGAGAAACACCATGTATAGAATCTAGAGAGAAACACCATGTATAGAATCTAGAGAGAAACACCATGTATAGAATCTAGAGAGAAACACCATGTATAGAATCTAGAGAGAAACACCATGAATCTAGAGAGAAACACCATGTATAGAATCTAGAGAGAGGAGAGAAACACCATGTATAGAATCTAGAGAGAAACACCATGTGTAGAATCTAGAGAGAAACACCATTTATAGAATCTAGAGAGAAACACCATGTATAGAATCTAGAGAGAAACACCATGTATAGAATCTAGAGAGAAACACCATGTATAGAATCTAGAGAGAGGAGAGAAACACCGTGTATAGAATCTAGAGAGAAACACCATGTATAGAATCTAGAGAGAAACACCATGTATAGAATCTAGAGAGAAACACCATGTGTAGAATCTAGAGAGAAACACCATGTATAGAATCTAGAGAGAGGAGAGAAACACCATGTATAGAATCTAGAGAGAAACACCATGTGTAGAATCTAGAGAGAAACACCATTTATAGAATCTAGAGAGAAACACCATGTATAGAATCTAGAGAGGAGAGAAACACCATGTATAGAATCTAGAGAGAGGAGAGAAACACCGTGTATAGAATCTAGAGAGAAACACCATGTATAGAATCTAGAGAGAAACACCATGTATAGAATCTAGAGAGAAACACCGTGTATAGAATCTAGAGAGAAACACCATGTACATCACATTCCAAATTCATGGGCATTAATATGGAGTTGGTCCTCTCTTTGCTGCTATAACAGCCTCCACTCTTCTAGGAAGGCTTTCCACTAGATGATGGAACATTGCTGCTATAACAGCCTGCTCTCTTCTGGGAAGGCTTTCCACTAGAGGTTGGAACATTGCTGCGGGGACTTGCTTCCATTTAGCCACAACAGCATTAGTGAGGTTGAGAACTGATGTTGGGCGATTAGGCCTGGCTCGCAGTCGACATTCCTATTCATCCCAAAGGTGTTCGATGGGGTTGAGGTCAGGGCTCTGTGCAGGCCAGTGAAGTTCTTCTACACTGATCTTGACAAACCATTTCTGTATAGATGTCGCTTTGTGCACTGGGGGCATTGTGCATGCTGAAACAGGAAAGGGCCTTCCCCAAACAGTTGCCACAAAGTTGGAAGCACAGAATCGTCTAGAATGTCATTGTATGCTGTAGCGTTAAGCTTTCCCTTCACTGGAACTAAGGGGCCCGAACCACGAAAAACATCCCCAGACCATTATTCCTCCTCCACCAAACTTTACAGTTGGAATCCGCCAAACCTAGATTCGCCAGACTACCAGATGGAGAAGCTTGATTCATCACTCCAGAGAATGTGTTTTCTATGGCGGCAAACGTATCACTCTAGCCAACGCTTGGCATTGCGCATGGTGATCTTAGGCTTGTGTGCGGCTGCTCTGCCATGGAAACCAATTTCACGAAGCACCCGACGAACAGTTCGTGCCGACTTTGCTTCCAGTTCGGAAGTGAGTGTTGCAGGCGAGGACAGACGATTTTTTACACGGTATGTGCGTCAGCAGTCCCGCTCTGTGAGCTTGTGTGGCCTACCACTTCGCAGCTGAGACGTTGTTGCTCCTAGACGATTCCACTTCACAATAACAGCACTTACAGTTGACCACAGCAGCTCTAGCAGGGCAGAAATATGACTGACTTGTTGGAAAGGTGGCATCCTATGATGCTGCCACGTTGAAAGTCACTGAGCTCTTCAGTAAGGCCATTCTACTGCCAATGTTTGTCTATGGAGATCGCATGGATGTGTGCTCGATTTTATACACTTGTCAGCAACAGGCGAGGCTGAAATAGCTGAATCCACTCATTTAAAAAGTGGTATCCACATGCTTCATATATTTATAGTGTATGTAAAAATAGCCTACATAAAGTCAACAAATAAAAACATTGCAGCCTGCAGGTAGAACATATCTTGATAAATTACATTGGCTACGCATGGCGTGTCTGCAAGGAAGGTGAAACATTGTATCGACTATCAACTTGGTGCAGACTGAAGCTGGTGCTAACTTGCAACATTGTATCGACTATCAACTTGGTGCAGACTGAAGCTGGTGCTAACTTGCAACATTGTATCGACTATCAAATTGGTGCAGACTGAAGCTGGTGCTAACTTGCAACATTGTATCGACTATCAACTTGGTGCAGACTGAAGCTGGTGCTAACTTGCAACATTGTATCGACTATCAACTTGGTGCAGACTGAAGCTGGTGCTAACTTGCAACACTGTATCGACTATCAACTTGGTCCAGGCTGAAGCTGGTGCTAACTTGCAACACTGTATCGACTATCAACTTGGTCCAGGCTGAAGCTGGTGCTAACTTGCAACATTGTATCGACTATCAACTTGGTGCAGACTGAAGCTGGTGCTAACTTGCAACATTGTATAAAACATTCTGGAACCTCAGAGTTTCCTGCGCCAGTGGAGCTCCTGACAGACAACCGACAGACAACCGAAGGCTATTTGCTCAAGGAGATCAGAAGTAAATCAGCGATTTGATGACGTTTCCACCATTCCCCCCCCCCCCTTTCAATCCGATTGGTTAAGGGAGAGAGATGGAAATATTTTTTCTAATTGACAATAGTTCCTCATAGTAGCCTTTCTCCATGGATGTAAAAACAGACTTGGGTTCACGACCTGTTTGAGGTGAAGAAAACATTTGAGAAGCTTCACAGCTCATTAGTGGTGGTGAGTTAAAACAATCAGAAATAGTATCAGACCCACAAAAATATAGGTCTGTAACAGTTTGGGTCTAGAGTTTCTCTCACTTTGAAGAGGGGGGATGACCGCGGCAGCTTTCCAACCTTTGGGGATCTCAGACGATACGAAAGAGAGGTTGAACAGGCTAGTAATAGGGTTTGCAACAATTTCGGCAGATAACTTTAGAGGGTCCAGATTGTCTAGCCCGGCTGATTTGTAGGGGTCCAGATTTTGCAACTCTTTCAGAACATCAGCTATCTGGATTTGGGTGAAGGAGAAATGGGGAGGCTTGGGCAAGTTGCTGTGGGGGATGCAGGGCTGTTGACCAGGGGTAGGGGTAGCCAGGTGGAAAGCATGGCCATTGAAATGATCCAATTATGGTGGATTTATCAGTGCTGACAGTGTTTAACAGTCTCAGTGCAGTGGCAGCAGGGAGGAGGTGCTCTTATTCTCCATGGACTTTACAGTGTCCCAGAACTTTTTGGAGTTTGTGGTTCAGGATGCAAATTTCTGTTTGAAAAAGCTAGCCTTAGCTTTCCTAACTGCCTGTGGATATTAGTTTCTAATTTCCCTGAAAAGTGGCATATCGCGGGGGCTATTCGATGCTAATGCAGTACGCCACAGGATGTTTTTGTGCTGGTCAAGGGCAGTCTGGAGTGAACCAATGGCTATATCTGTTCCTGGTTCACATTGTTTTTGAATGGGGCTTATTTAAGAGATGGTGAGAAAAGCACTTAAAGAATAACCAGGCATCCACTACTGACGGGATGAGGTCAATATCCTTCCAGGATACCCGGGCCAGGTCGATTAGAAAGGCCTGCACGCTGAAGTGTTTTAGGGAGCGTTTGACAGTGATGAGGGGTGGTCGTTTGACCGCAGACCCATTACGGGTGCAGGCAATGAGGCAGTGATCGCTGAGATCTTGGTTGAAAACAGCAGAGGTGTATTTAGAGGGCAAATTGGTTAGGATGATATCTATAAAGGTGCCCGTGTTTACAGATTTGGGTTTGTACCTGGTAGATTCATTGATATTTTGTGTGAGATTGAGGGCATCAAGCTTAGATTGTAGGACGGCCGGGGCGTTAAGCATGCCCCAGTTTAGGTCACCTAACAGTACGAGCTCTGAAGATAGATGGGGGCAATCAATTCACATATGGTGTCCAGGGCACAGCTAGGGGCTGAGGGGGGTCTATAACAAGCGGCAACGGAGAGAGACTTGTTTCTGGAAAGGTGGATTTTTAGAAGTAGAAGCTCGAATTGTTTGGGCCTGGATAATATGACAGAACTCTGCAGGCTCTCTCTGCAGTAGATTGCAACTCCGCCCCCTATCTTGTCGGAAAATGTTATAGTTGGGGATGGAATTCTCCGGATTTTTGTTGGCCTTCCTAAACCAGGATTCAGACACGGCTAGAACATCCGGGATGGCACAGTGTGCTAAAGCAGTGAATAAAACAAACTTAGGGAGGAGGCTTCTAATGTTAACATGCATGAAACCAAGGCTTTTACGGTTACAGAAGTCAATAAATGAGAGCACCTGGGGAATGAGAGTGGAGCTAGGCGCTGCAGGGCCTGGATTAACCTCCACATCACCAGAGGAACAGAGGAGGAATAGGATAAGGGTACGGGCTAAAGGCTTTAAAAACTTGCCTAGTCGCTTTCGGCACAGAGAGTGAAAGGAGCAGGTTTCTGGGCGCGGAAGAATAGATTCATAATGTACAGACAAGAGTATGGTAGGATGTGAATACAGTGGAGGTAAACCTAGGCATTGAGAGAGGTGATGAGGTGATGATGAGAGGTTGTGTCTCTGGAGACATCATTTAGACCAGGTGAGGTCACTGCATGTGTGGGAGGTGGAACAAAAGGGCTAGCTAAGGCATATTGAGCAGGGCTGGAGGTTCTACAGTGAAGCAAAAGGGCCCGCTAAGGCATATTGAGCAGGGCTGGAGGCTCTACAGTGAAACAAAAGGGCTGGAGGCTCTACAGTGAAACAAAAGGGCCAGCTAAGGCATATTGAGCAGGGCTGGAGGCTCTACAGTGAAAGAAGACAATAATCACTAACCAAAACAGCAATGGACAAGGCATATTGACATTAGGGAGAGACATACTGACTAGGGCTCGAGGCTCTACAGTGAAATAAGACAATAATCACTAACCAAAACAGCAATGGACAAGGCATATTGACATTAGGGAGAGGCATGCGTAGCCGAGTGATCATGGGGTCCAGTGGGTAGCTAGGAGGGCTGGAGACATGGCGATTCAGACAGCTAGCGGGCGGGGGCTAGCAGAAGGGCCTTAGGGGGACGTTGCAACGGGACTGTCTGTTGTCGGCAGTAAAAAGGTCCAGGCCAATTGGCAAAATAGTTATTGTAGCCCAAGAAATTGGCTGATGGACCTCTTCAGTTAACAGTCCGATATGCTCTAGATAGCTAGCTGGCTGCGGCTAGCAGATGGGCCTTTAGGGGAAGTCGCGATGGAGGACATGTAGTCTACACGCCATAGAAATACAATGGAATTTACACAGCATACAACAATTCCCAGAGTACATTTCACTTCCCAGGGTGTAAATGCTCTGCCCAGGGCTGCCGGCTGGCTATTTGGCTACTGCTAGCAAGCACAGACAAACATGAAGCAGTCTACATACAGTATGTTTCTGTTACGTATTTCACATTACTTTTGGGTTGTGTAATCATATTATAATGCTAACATGTGACGCGAGCTTATCAGACGAGCTAAATGCCTTTCATGCTAGCTTCGAGGCAAGCAACATTGAAGCATGCATGAGAGCACCAGCTGTTCTGGATGACGGTGTGATAACGCTCTCTGTAGCAAGACCTTATTAAACAGGGCAACATTCACAAAGCCATAGGGGCCAGATGGATTACCAGGACGTGAACTCAAAGCATGCGCGGACCAACTGGCAAGTGTCTTCACTGACATTTTCAACCTCTCCCTGACTGAGTCTGTAATACCAACATGTTTCAAACAGACCACCATAGTCCCTGTGCCCAAGAATGCGAAGGTATAATGGAATTTATATGTTTAAAGTAATGACTAAAGTATTCCACCCTGAAACCATATAAATTGTATGAAATGTGTTAGAGTCATAATTCAATAGGCCATTGTGTTACTATTTCTCAATATGAGCTGGGTATAGTTGAGGCATTCAAGGCCAACTGAACTGGCTAGGCTTGCAGAAGATAATGAGAAACTATGTCTTAGTATTGTGGAAAAATACAGCCCACCTAAAGAGAGGTGGAGTTTCTACTGATGTGAGTTTGTGTGTGTGTGTGTGTGTGTGTGGTGTGTGATAAAAAGATAGTGTTCTCATTTTGAAGTCGGAGTACTCTCTGATATAACGTATTGATCCATTGCAGACTGGGACTTTGTCTAATTCTTCTATTAACCCGGGCCTTACAACCTCTGGGAGTTGGTCAAAGCTATAGTGATTATTATCATCAATGGGATTGAAAATTCCCGTGACACTAAATGACAAGCGCAACGTAGCAGTCGCGTCGGTAGCCGTGAAGGGCTTTGAAAAAGGCTGGTCGTGGCTCACAAACTCCAGCATGCTGGAAACTCTAGACCCACTCCAATTCGCATATCGCCCCAACAAATCTACAAGGTGACGCAAATCTCAATCGCCTCTCCACACTGGCCCCTTCCTCTCCACCTGAACAAAAGGAACACTTATGTGAGAACGCTGTTCATTGAGCTCAGCATTCAACACCAAATCAAATTTATTTATATAGCCCTTCGTACATCAGCTGATATCTCAAAGTGCTGTACAGAAACCCAGCCTAAAACCCCAAACAGCAAGCAATGCAGGTGTAGAAGCACGGTGGTACCCACAAAGCTCATCACTAAGCTAAGGATCCTGGGACTAAACACCTGTTACTTTTTGATTTTATTTCATTATTTTCACTTCCGTTTATTTGGTATATCTTTTCTTAACTCTATTTCTTAACCAACAACTGTATTTTTGGTTAAGGGCTTGTAAGTAAGCATTTCACTGTAAGGTCTACTACACCTGTTGTATTCAGCATTTCACTGTAAGGTCTACTACACCTGTTGTATTCAGTATTTCACTGTAAGGTCTACTACACCTGTTGTATTCAGCATTTCACTGTAAGGTCTACTACACCTGTTGTATTCAGCATTTCACTGTAAGGTCTACTACACCTGTTGTATTCAGCATTTCACTGTAAGGTCTACTACACCTGTTGTATTCAGCATTTCACTGTAAGGTCTACTACACCTGGTGTATTCAGCATTTCACTGTAAGGTCTACTACACCTGTTGTATTCAGCATTTCTACTGTAAGGTCTACTACACCTGTTGTATTCAGCATTTCACTGTAAGGTCTACTACACCTGTTGTATTCAGCATTTCACTGTAAGGTCTACTACACCTGTTGTATTCAGCATTTCACTGTAAGGTCTACTACACCTGTTGTATTCAGCATTTCACTGTAAGGTCTACTACACCTGTTGTATTCAGCATTTCACTGTAAGGTCTACTACACCTGTTGTATTCAGCATTTCACTGTAAGGTACCTGCTGTATTCAGTATTTCTTGGTAAGGTACCTGTTGTTTTCAGCATTTCACAGTAAGGTACCTGCTGTATTCGGCATTTCACGGTAAGGTACCAGTAGTATTCTGCATTTCACAGTAAGGTACCTGTTGTATTCAGCATTTCACTGTAAGGTCTACTACACCTGTTGTATTCAGCATTTCACAGTGAGGTCTACTACACCTGTTGTATTCAGCATTTCACGGTAAGGTACCGGTTGTATTCAGCATTTCATGGTAAGGTTTGATTTGATGAATGTCATACTGTATATCTGTTCATTGTCATTGTCACACAAAAACAATTCTAATTTAGTAGAATAAACGACAACCGTTACGATGCAAATGTCGCGTGTGAAAACAGCTAAACCTTCGTTGTTTCGGTGGGCCGGACCCTCGTCTGCTCTGTAAGCAATGTATTCCCCTGGGTTGGAGTCCAGAATCGGTTCTGTCAACTGGAGTTATGATGTTTTAGTTTGAAGAAGCTGTGGGAACTCTCTCTTCTAGCTTGCACAAGTAGCCTGGCTATAGCTCACTACTGCCCCCTAGAGAACATCCAGACAAATTACTAGGCTCCGTCCTCTCATTCCTTATATGGTACAGATGGCACCCTATATAGATGGCACCCTATACAGATGGCCACCTATACAGATGGCACCCTATTCCCTATATAGATGGCACCCTATTCCCTATATAGATGGCACCCTATTCCCTATATAGATGGCACCCTATTCCCTATGCAGATGGCACCCTATATAGATGGTACCTTATACCCACACTACTTTTGACCAGACAGCCCTATATAGGGAATAGGGTGCCATTTTGAATTAATCCTAGTTTTCACTTCATTATTGATTAACAGTGGTCCCTCATTAAACATGCAGAAGACGGAGTGAGTTATGAACTGCTGGTCTTCCTGACACACAGTCAGGGAACAGACTCTCCTGTCACATTCACGTGTTCAACTGAGGAGCATGTCCCCACAGAGCGCTTGGTAACAACAAGAGTAGTGCACTACTATATAGGGAATAAGGTAACCATTTGGGACAGAGGTCACCCTGAAGATGTCTGAGGACAGGGGACTAATGGAGGAAGACCTGTCAGAGCAATATCGTGAGGATGCAACCAACCAAATCAATCACATGGATTTATTAAGCCCTTCTTACATCAGCTGATATCTCAAAGTGCTGTACAGAAACCCAGCCTAAAACCCCCAAACAGCAAGCAATGCAGGTGTAGAAGCACGTTGGCTAGGAAGAAACCAGGCTATGAGGGGTGGCCAGTCCTCTTCTGGCTGTGCCGGGTGGAGATTATAAACCTAGAGAGGAACCAGGCTATGAGGGGTGGCCAGTCCTCTTCTGGCTGTGCCGGGTGGAGATTATAAACCTAGAGAGGAACCAGGCTATGAGGGGTGGAGATTATAAACCTAGAGAGGAACCAGGCTATGGGGGGTGGAGATTATAAACCTAGAGAGGAACCAGGCTATGGGGGTTGGAGATTATAAACCTAGAGAGGAACCAGGCTATGAGGGGTGGGCCAGTCCTCTACTGGCTGTGCCAGGTGGAGATTATAACAGAACCAAGATGTTCAAGTCTTTCTCATATTCACACCATCATGAAGACTTCCTGAAACACAGCTACTAACAGAGGCAGCAGAGGACATGGCCTGGGTCATGTGACCAATCATCAAACCTCCTTCATGTCCAGCGCCTTCAGGAAGTATTATATAGTATAGTATATATCACATCCGTTTCTGACTTTTTACACATTTTGTTATGGTACCGCTGGATTTTAAAATAGATAAAAATGTAGATTTTGTTGTTGTTGTTGTCATTGGCCTTCCAACAATAAACCATATTATGGAAAGAACAGCTTAAATAAGCAAAGAGAAACGACAGTCCATCATTACTTTCAGACATGAAGATCAGTCAATACGGAGAATGTCAACAACTTTGAAAGTTTCTTCAAGTGCAGTCGCATAAACCACCAAGCACTATGATGAAACTGTCTCTCATGAGGACCGCCCAGGGTTACCTCTGCTGCAGAGGATAAGTTCATTCGATGTTACCTGCACCTCAGAATGCAGCCCAAATAAATGCTTCACAGAGTTCCAGTAACAGACACATCTCAACATCAACTGTTCAGAGGAGACTGTGTGAAATCAGGCCTTCATGGTCGATTTGCTGCAACAACAAAAAAACAACTATTTTTGGGCTTCCGAGTGGCACGGTGGTCTAAAGCACTGCATCTCAGTGGTTTGATCTTGGGCTTTGTCACAACAGGCCGTGATCGAGAATCCCATGGGGCTGCCCACAATTGGCCCAGCGCTGTCCGGGTTAGGCCGGCATTGTAAAATTAGAATTTGTTCTTAACAAACTTGCCTAGCTTAATTTTATTTTTATTTTTAAAGGACACCGATAAGAAGAGACTTGATTGGGCCAAGAAACGCGAACAATGGACATTCAACCAGTGGAAATCTGTCCTTTGGTCTGATGAGTCCAAATTTAAGATTTTTGGTTCCAACCGCCGTGTCTTTGTGAGACACAGAGTAGGTGAACGGATGATCTCCTCAGGTGTGGTTCCCACCGTGAAGCATGGAGGAGGAGGTGTGGTGGTGCTTTGCTGGTGAAACAGTCTGTGATTTATTTAGAATTCAAGGCATACTTCACCAGCATGGCTACCACAGCGTTCTGCACTGATACACCATCCCATCTGGTTTGCACTTAGTGGGACTATCATTTGTTTTTCAACAGGACAATGACCCAACACATCTCCAGGCTGTGTAAGGGCTATTTGACCAAGAAGGAGAATGATGTAGTGCTGCATCAGATGACCTGCCCTCCACAATCACCTGACCTCAACCCAACTGAGAAGGTTTGGGATGAGTTGGACCACAGAGTGAAGGAAAAGCAGCCAAAAAGTGCTCAGCATATGTAGGAACTCCTTCAAGACTGTTGGAAAATAATTCCAGGTGAAGCTGGTTGAGAGAATGTCAAGCGTGGGCAAAGCTACTTTGAAGAATCTCAAATCTAAAATATATTTTGATTTAGCACTTTTTTTCTGTTTACTACATGATTCCATGCTATTTCATTATTTTGATGTCTTCACTATTATTCTACAATGTAGAAAACAGTACCGAATAAAGAAGAACCCTTGAATGAGGAGGTGTCTCTCCAAACATTTCGACTGCTACTGTATCTTTTTAAAAACTTTCTTCGGGCCTTGCGGTCCGCATTGACCCGGTTCTGGGTCTGGCTCCGGTCCGCCAGTAGAGTATGTTGGGACTGGGGGGGGCGGGGGGGGGGGGGGGGGTTTAGGGTAAATGAAGCTAAAGCACAGGCAACACCCCTAGAGGAGAACCTGTCTCAGTCAGCTTTCTAACAGACACTGGTGAGATGAATTCACCTTCCAATAACCTAAAACACAGGCAACACCCTAGAGGAGAACCTGGCTCAGTCTGCTTTCTAACAGACACTTGGTAGAGATGAATTCACCTTCCTAAAACACAGGCAACACCCTAGAGGAGAACCTGGCTCAGTCTGCTTTCCAACAGACAACTGGTGAGATGAATTCACCTTCCTAAAACACAGGCAACACCCTAGAGGAGAACCTGGCTCAGTCTGCTTTCTAACAGACACTGGTGAGATGAATTCACCTTCCTAAAACACAGGCAACACCCTAGAGGAGAACCTGGCTCAGTCTGCTTTCTAACAGACACTGGTGAGATGAATTCACCTTCCTAAAACACAGGCAACACCCTAGAGGAGAACCTGGCTCAGTCTGCTTTCTAACAGACACTGGTGAGATGAATTCACCTTCCTAAAACACAGGCAACACCCTAGAGGAGAACCTGGCTCAGTCTGCTTTCTAACAGACACTTGGTAGAGATGAATTCACCTTCCTAAAACACAGGCAACACCCTAGAGGAGAACCTGGCTCAGTCTGCTTTCCAACAGACAACTGGTGAGATGAATTCACCTTCCTAAAACACAGGCAACACCCTAGAGGAGAACCTGGCTCAGTCTGCTTTCTAACAGACACTGGTGAGATGAATTCACCTTCCAATAACCTAAAACACAGGCAACACCCTAGAGGAGAACCTGGCTCAGTCTGCTTTCTAACAGACACTGGTGAGATGAATTCACCTTCCAATAACCTAAAACACAGGCAACACCCTAGAGGAGAACCTGGCTCAGTCTGCTTTCTAACAGACACTGGTGAGATGAATTCACCTTCCAATAACCTAAAACACAGGCAACACCCTAGAGGAGAACCTGGCTCAGTCTGCTTTCTAACAGACACTTGGTAGAGATGAATTCACCTTCCTAAAACACAGGCAACACCCTAGAGGAGAACCTGGCTCAGTCTGCTTTCTAACAGACACTGGTGAGATGAATTCACCTTCCTAAAACACAGGCAACACCCTAGAGGAGAACCTGTCTCAGTCAGCTTTCTAACAGACACTGGTGAGATGAATTCACCTTCCAATAACCTAAAACACAGGCAACACCCTAGAGGAGACCCTGTCTCAGTCTGCTTTCCAACAGACAACTGGTGAGATGAATTCACCTTCCTAAAACACAGGCAACACCCTAGAGGAGAACCTGTCTCAGTCTGCTTTCTAACAGACACCTGGTGAGATGCATTCACCTTCCTAAAACACAGGCAACATCCTAGAGGAGAACCTGGCTCAGTCTGCTTTCCAACAGACACCTGGTGAGATGCATTCACCTTCCTAAAACACAGGCAACATCCTAGAGGAGAACCTGTCTCAGTCTGCTTTCTAACAGACACCTGGTGAGATGCATTCACCTTCCAATAACCTAAAACACAGGCAACACCCTAGAGGAGACCCTGTCTCAGTCTGCTTTCTAACAGACACCTGGTGAGATGCATTCACCTTCCAATAACCTAAAACACAGGCAACACCCTAGAGGAGAACCTGGCTCAGTCTGCTTTCTAACAGACACCTGGTGAGATGAATTCACCTTCCAATAACCTAAAACACAGGCAACACCCTAGAGGAGAACCTGTCTCAGTCTGCTTTCTAACAGACACTTGGTAGAGATGAATTCACCTTCCTAAAACACAGGCAACACCCTAGAGGAGACCCTGTCTCAGTCTGCTTTCTAACAGACACCTGGTGAGATGCATTCACCTTCCAATAACCTAAAACACAGGCAACACCCTAGAGGAGAACCTGTCTCAGTCTGCTTTCTAACAGACACCTGGTGAGATGCATTCACCTTCCTAAAACACAGGCAACACCCTAGAGGAGAACCTGGCTCAGTCTGCTTTCTAACAGACACTTGGTAGAGATGAATTCACCTTCCTAAAACACAGGCAACACCCTAGAGGAGAACCTGGCTCAGTCTGCTTTCTAACAGACACCTGGTGAGATGAATTCACCTTCCAATAACCTAAAACACAGGCAACACCCTAGAGGAGAACCTGGCTCAGTCTGCTTTCTAACAGACACTTGGTAGAGATGAATTCACCTTCCTAAAACACAGGCAACACCCTAGAGGAGAACCTGTCTCAGTCTGCTTTCCAACAGACACCTGGTGAGATGAATTCACCTTCCAATAACCTAAAACACAGGCAACACCCTAGAGGAGACCCTGTCTCAGTCTGCTTTCTAACAGACACCTGGTGAGATGAATTCACCTTCCTAAAACACAGGCAACACCCTAGAGGAGAACCTGGCTCAGTCTGCTTTCTAACAGACACTGGTGAGATGAATTCACCTTCCAATAACCTAAAACACAGGCAACACCCTAGAGGAGAACCTGGCTCAGTCTGCTTTCTAACAGACACCTGGTGAGATGAATTCACCTTCCTAAAACACAGGCAACACCCTAGAGGAGAACCTGTCTCAGTCTGCTTTCTAACAGACACCTGGTGAGATGAATTCACCTTCCTAAAACACAGGCAACACCCTAGAGGAGACCCTGTCTCAGTCTGCTTTCTAACAGACACCTGGTGAGATGAATTCACCTTCCAATAACCTAAAACACAGAGCCAAATATACACAGGAGTTGGGAGATGAACAGATAGCATCACATCTGTAAAACACACTGTGGCCAAACTGCATGTGACCTTCACTGGGTAAGAAAAGAGAGAGATAAGTGGAATCTGCTCCTGTGTGTTCTGAAAATCAGACCAGATCTTGGCTATAGAGACAGTGTGTTCTGAAAATCAGACTAGATCTTGGCTATAGAGATAGTGTGTTCTGAAAATCAGACTAGATCTTGGCTATAGAGACAGTGTGTTCTGAAAATCAGACTAGATCTTGGCTATAGAGACAGTGTGTTCTGAAAATCAGACTAGATCTTGGCTATAGAGACAGTGTGTTCTGAAAATCAGACTAGATCTTGGCTATAGAGACAGTGTGTTCTGAAAATCAGACTAGATCTTGGCTAGAGAGACAGTGGAAATCATGTAATGTATTGTTGTACAATACACTGGAGTGATCTATCTCCTAAATCTGACAGAAATATTTTATGAGGATCATTGACACAAAAAAACACACAAAAAATACAATTAAATAGATTTTAAATCTCACTTTGTAACAGCAGAATGTGGAAAAGGTCAAAAGGGGGTGTGAAAACCTTCAGAAGGCACTTTCAGGTGACATTACACTTTTATTTTACCTTTATTTAACCAGACAAGTCAGTTAAGAACAAATTCTTATTTTCAATGACGGCCTAGGAACAGTGGGTTAACTGCCTGTTCAGGGGCAGAGCGACAGATTTGTACCTTGTCAGCTCGGGGGTTTGAACTTGCCACCTTCCGGTTACTAGTCCAACGCTCTAACCACTAGGCTACCCTGCCCCCTCTACACTCTAACCACTAGGCTACCCTGCCCCCTCTACACTCTAACCACTAGGCTACCCTGCCGCCCCAGGGCTGAGAAAACACTGTCAAAAAACAGTTCAGTCTAAAAGTTGGGTTTTTTGTACCAATGAAAGCCTGAGCATATTACTAAACCCTGATCCTATTTAAAGAGGACATCATCTAGACACGTCACTCTCTGTTCTCATCGTTAAAACATCCACACACATTTATTACAACCAAACAACATGAATGTTCTGTTCTCTATCTACAGCGGTTGTGTCCAGCTCCTGTCAGCGCCGGGTTAGATCTGTCATCCCTGTTGTCACCCAACATAGAAAATCAACTACCTTCATGTGCAAAAGGTGTTTTATCTTCTCACTACTAGCCTCAGACTACCACCTAGCAGCACCTTAACAGCAGAGACAGTAGCATGACTACCACCTAGCAGCACCTTAACAGCAGAGACAGTAGCATAACTACCACCTAGCAGCACCTTAACAGCAGAGACAGTAGCATGACTACCACCTAGCAGCACCTTAACAGCAGAGACAGTAGCATAACTACCACCTAGCAGCACCTTAACAGCAGAGACAGTAGCATCACTACCACCTAGCAGCACCTTAACAGCAGAGACAGTAGCATCACTACCGACTAGCAGACAGATGACTTACCGTAGATGAGAACGACAGACTCCTCGATGGCGTGCTGGTAACTGAACTGAGAGTCCAGCAGGGCCCGGCTGACAAATGATCCATAATAGGTTGACTGGTACCAGCCCACATGAAGATGGTCAATGTTGACATGACGAAGAGACCGCATCATCTCCATCTGATACTGGACTAGAGGGTGGAGAGGGGGAGGAGAGAGGGTGGAGAGGGGGAGGAGAGAGGGTGGAGAGGGGGAGGAGAGAGGGTGGAGAGGGGGAGGAGAGAGGGTGGAGAGAGGGTGGAGAGAGGGTGGAGAGGGGGAGGAGAGAGGGTGGAGAGGGGGAGGAGAGAGGGTGGAGAGGGGGAGGAGAGAGGAGAGAGGGGGAGGAGAGAGGAGAGAGGGGGGAGGAGAGAGGAGAGAGGGGGAGGAGAGAGGGGGAGGAGAGAGGGGGAGGAGAGAGGAGAGAGGGGGAGGAGAGAGGAGAGAGGGGGAGGAGAGAAGGAGAGGAGAGAGGAGAGAGGGGGAGGAGAGAGGGGGAGGAGAGAGGGGGAGGAGAGGGGGGGAGGAGAGAGGGGGAGGAGAGAGGGGGAGGAGAGAGGGGGAGGAGAGAGGGGGAGGAGAGAGGGGGAGGAGAGAGGGGGAGGAGAGAGGAGAGAGGGGGAGGAGAGAGGAGAGAGGGGGAGGAGAGAAGGAGAGGTAGAGAGAGAGGGAAGGAAGGAAGGAAGGAAGGAGGAGAGAGGACAGGCAGAGGGAGGAGGAGACATTTTTACTTTTTCCATTCATCAGGTAGGTTATAAATACATGACAGCAGACTGAATCAACCATCTCCCTCTCTGCTGGGGAATCAGCCATATTCCTCCCCTGGCCTCCCACTGACAGACAGGAGTAGAGGAAGACCGGAGACAGACAGCACCGGGAGGTTAACGAGGACAGACAGCACATTTACACACCACTCCGAGGGTGACTGTTTGTGTGTGTACCATCCCAGTCAATCACAGGACGCAGTCAGAGTCAGACACACACCAGTCTGGCTATTAAGTAACAGAGAGAGATGGAGAGAAATTGATTCAGCCGTGTCTCATTGGCCAGCTGTGGCCTCCAACCCCCCTACTTATCCCCAAACCCTCATTCTGGACCCCCAACCAGTCCCCCCCTCCTCAGAACATCCCCCAACCAGTCGCCCCCCCCCCCCCCCCCACACTCAAAACATCTATCCCCAACCCCCCCCCCCCCCCCTCAGAACATCCATCCCCCAACCAGTCCCCCCCTCAGAACATCCATCCCTCAACCAGTCCCCCCCCCCCCCCCCCCCTTCAGAACATCCATCCCTCAACCTTCTGAGAGAACGTGAGCAACACAGAGACATATCAACACTCCTCCCTTGGACGATAAGACCTTTGAGAGAACGTGAGCCACACAGAGACATATCAACACTCCTCCCTTGGACGATAAGACCTTTGAGAGAACGTGAGCAACACAGAGACATATCAACACTCCTTGACTGTAAAGAATGTAGGAGCTGGTTTCAGTAACTGGCTGCTCTGGCCTTAGCAACAGTTAAACTGATGGGACGAGGACTGGGGATACAGTAACTGTCTGCTAGGGCCTTAGCAACAGTTAAACTGATGGGAGGAGGACTGGCTGCTCTGGCCTTAGCAACAGTTAAACTGATGGGACGAGGACTGGGATTCAGTGACTGTCTGTTAGGGCCTTAGCAACAGTTAAACCGATGGGAGGAGGACTGTCTGCTCTGGCCTTAGCAACAGTTAAACTGATGGGAGGAGGACTGTCTGCTCTGGCCTTAGTAACATTTAAACTGACGGGAGGAGGACTGGGGATTCAGTGACTGTCTGCTCTGGCCTTAGCAACAGTTAAACTGATGGGACGAGGACTGGGATTCAGTGACTGGCTGCTCTGGGGTTTCAGTGATGGCTGCTCTGGCCTTAGCAACAGTTAAACTGACGGGAGGAGGACTGGCTGCTCTGGCCTTAGCAACAGTTAAACTGATGGGAGGAGGACTGGGGATACAGTAACTGGCTGCTCTGGCCTTAGCAACAGTTAAACTGATGGGAGTAGGACTGGGGATTCAGTGACTGTCTGCTCTGGCCTTAGCAACAGTTAAACTGATGGGAGGAGGACTGGGGATTCAGTGACTGGCTGCTCTGGCCTTAGCAACAGTTAAACTGATGGGACGAGGACTGGGATTCAGTGACTGGCTGCTCTGGGGTTTCAGTGATGGCTGCTCTGGCCTTAGCAACAGTTAAACTGACGGGAGGAGGACTGGCTGCTCTGGCCTTAGCAACAGTTAAACTGATGGGAGTAGGACTGGGGATTCAGTGACTGTCTGCTCTGGCCTTAGCAACAGTTAAACTGATGGGAGGAGGACTGTCTGCTCTGGCCTTAGCAACAGTTAAACTGATGGGAGGAGGACTGGGGGAAAATAAATAGATGGAGGAGAGAGACAAGAAGAGGGAGGAGGGAGACAAGAGAGGGGAGGAGGAGGAGGAGGAGAGAAGAGAGGGAAAGAGGAGATGGAAGATGAGCAGGAGAGAAGAGAGGGAAGGAGGAGGAGGAAGATGAGCAGGAGACAAGAGAGGGAAGGGGGAGGAGGAAGATGAGCAGGAGACAAGAGAGGGGAGGAGGCGCAGGAGAGAAGAGAGGGAAGGAGGAGGAGGAAGATGAGCAGGGGACAGAGTAAAAGAAGTGAGCTAGACGTATGTTGAGAACCCATGACTACAGGCTGGCTTAAAGCAGACAATGGGACAGATGATAGAACACATTGAGAAGAGGTGCTGGCCTTGGCGCCCACCCCACGCTAGCCTCCGTCACGCAGAACCAGGCCATTGTTGAGGCAGACAAAGCAGCCAGCCAGACTGAGTTCAACAAGTACAGCAGTGCAACTAGGGACCCAAAGCCTGAGACAGAACCCGGTTAAATACCAGGGAGGACCTCTCAGCCCTACAGACAGAACCCGGTTAAATACCAGGGAGGACCTCTCAGCCCTACAGACAGAACCCGGTTAAATACCAGGGAGGACCTCTCAGCCCTACAGACAGAACCCGGTTAAATACCAGGGAGGACCTCTCAGCCCTACAGACAGAACCCGGTTAAATACCAGGGAGGACCTCTCAGCCCTACAGACAGAACCCGGTTAAATACCAGGGAGGACCTCTCAGCCCTACAGACAGAACCCGGTTAAATACCAGGGAGGACCTCTCAGCCCTACAGACAGAACCCGGTTAAATACCAGGGAGGACCTCTCAGCCCTACAGACAGAACCCGGTTAAATACCAGGGAGGACCTCTCAGCCCTACAGACAGAACCCGGTTAAATACCAGGGAGGACCTCTCAGCCCTACAGACAGAACCCGGTTAAATACCAGGGAGGACCTCTCAGCCCTACAGACAGAACCCGGTTAAATACCAGGGAGGACCTCTCAGCCCTACAGACAGAACCCGGTTAAATACCAGGGAGGACCTCTCAGCCCTACAGACAGAACCTGGTTAAATACCAGGGAGGACCTCTCAGCCCTACAGACAGAACCCGGTTAAATACCAGGGAGGACCTCTCAGCCCTACAGACAGAACCCGGTTAAATACCAGGGAGGACCTCTCAGCCCTACAGACAGAACCCGGTTAAATACCAGGGAGGACCTCTCAGCCCTACAGACAGAACCCGGTTAAATACCAGGGAGGACCTCTCAGCCTTACAGACAGAACCCGGTTAAATACCGGGGAGGACCTCTCAGCCCTACAGACAGAACCCGGTTAAATACCGGGGAGGACCTCTCAGCCCTACAGACAGAACCCGGTTAAATACCGGGGAGGACCTCTCAGCCCTACAGACAGAACCCGGTTAAATACCGGGGAGGACCTCTCAGCCCTACAGACAGAACCCGGTTAAATACCAGGGAGGACCTCTCAGCCCTACAGACAGAACCCGGTTAAATACCAGGGAGGACCTCTCAGCCCTACAGACAGAACCCGGTTAAATACCAGGGAGGACCTCTCAGCCCTACAGACAGAACCCGGTTAAATACCAGGGAGGACCTCTCAGCCCTACAGACAGAACCCGGTTAAATACCAGGGAGGACCTCTCAGCCCTACAGACAGAACCCGGTTAAATACCAGGGAGGACCTCTCAGCCCTACAGACAGAACCCGGTTAAATACCAGGGAGGACCTCTCAGCCTTACAGACAGAACCCGGTTAAATACCAGGGAGGACCTCTCAGCCCTACAGACAGAACCCGGTTAAATACCAGGGAGGACCTCTCAGCCCTACAGACAGAACCCGGTTAAATACCAGGGAGGACCTCTCAGCCCTACAGACAGAACCCGGTTAAATACCAGGGAGGACCTCTCAGCCCTACAGACAGAACCCGGTTAAATACCAGGGAGGACCTCTCAGCCCTACAGACAGAACCTGGTTAAATACCAGGGAGGACCTCTCAGCCCTACAGACAGAACCTGGTTAAATACCAGGGAGGACCTCTCAGCCCTACAGACAGAACCTGGTTAAATACCAGGGAGGACCTCTCAGCCCTACAGACAGAACCTGGTTAAATACCAGGGAGGACCTCTCAGCCCTACAGACAGAACCCGGTTAAATACCAGGGAGGACCTCTCAGCCCTACAGACAGAACCCGGTTAAATACCAGGGAGGACCTCTCAGCCCTACAGACAGAACCCGGTTAAATACCAGGGAGGACCTCTCAGCCCTACAGACAGAACCCGGTTAAATACCAGGGAGGACCTCTCAGCCCTACAGACAGAACCCGGTTAAATACCAGGGAGGACCTCTCAGCCCTACAGACAGAACCTGGTTAAATACCAGGGAGGACCTCTCAGCCCTACAGACAGAACCTGGTTAAATACCAGGGAGGACCTCTCAGCCCTGCTGTGTACACTAACATCAGGCTGTGTACACTAACACCAGGCTGTGTACGCTAACACCAGGCTGTGTACGCTAACACCAGGCTGTGTACGCTAACACCAGGCTGTGTACGCTAACACCAGGCTGTGTACGCTAACACCAGGCTGTGTACACTAACATCAGGCTGTGTACGCTAACATCAGGCTGTGTACGCTAACATCAGGCTGCGTACACTAACACCAGGCTGCGTACGCTAACATCAGGCTGCGTACGCTAACATCAGGCTGTGTAGACTAACATCTAACTAACATCAGGCTGTGTAGACTAACATCTAACTAACATCAGGCTGTGTACACTAACATCAGGCTGTTTACACTAACATCAGGCTGCGTACGCTAACATCAGGCTGTGTACGCTAACATCTAACTAACATCAGGCTGTGTAGACTAACATCTAACTAACATCAGGCTGTGTACACTAACACCAGGCTGTGTACACTAACACCAGGCTGTGTACACTAACACCAGGCTGTGTACACTAACATCTAACTAACATCAGGCTGTGTACACTAACATCAGGCTGTGTACGCTAACATCAGGCTGTGTACGCTAACATCAGGCTGTGTACGCTAACATCAGGCTGTGTACACTAACATCTAACTAACATCAGGCTGTGTACACTAACATCAGGCTGCGTACACTAACATCAGGCTGCGTACACTAACATCAGGCTGCGTACACTAACATCAGGCTGCGTACACTAACATCAGGCTGCGTACACTAACATCAGGCTGCGTACACTAACACCAGGCTGTGTACACTAACATCAGGCTGTGTACACTAACATCAGGCTGTGTACACTAACATCAGGCTGTGTACACTAACATCAGGCTGTGTACACTAGTGGAACACAGTCTACAGTCTTTATAAACATTGTTCATCAGGCAGACTCGTACTACTGGACTCAAACACTCGTTCAGAACAAATAAACATGTTTATAAACTAACTGTCGCTCTCCTCTCCTCACTGCATCTTAATGTAGATTTCTCTCACGTTTGGTTAGTAGGTCACAACGGCTGGTGTTTCTGATAAACACACGAGAACGAAACTGGAAGACAATCGGGGAGAGAAAAATCCAAGTATGAAGTGAGTCACATCAACGAGGCACGTTCCAAATCGTCCCCTATATTCCGTCCACAGGGCTAGTGTTAACAGTAGTGTACGAGACACGTTCCAAATCATCCACTATTCCGTCCACAGGGCTAGTGTTAACAGTAGTGTACTATATAGGGGAATAGGGTGCAGGTCAAGGACCGTCACTCTAGCTGAAGCTCAGAGTCCGGTCTGTTTCCGGCTTGAAATGATCCTCGTACTGCACATCTCTGAACCATAATACTACACACACACACACACACACACACACACACACACACACACACACACACACACACACACACACACCAGCCTCCAATCCAACCAGAGAGATAATACTGTGGTCTAGAAGCTTCCTTATCCCAGAGAAAAGCCAATTCTATTATATAAATCACGGAGACAATGTGACCCAGCCACATTCACCTCTCCTCTCCTAGCACACGTCCCCAAAACACCCCATTCCCTATATAGTGCACTACTTAGACCTGGACCCTATTCCCTATATAGTACACTACTTTAGACCAGGACCCTATTCCCTATATAGTGCACTACTTTAGGCCAGGACCCTATTCCCTATATAGTGCACTACTTTAGACCAGGGCCCTATTCCCTATATAGTCCACTACTATAGACCAGGGCCCTATTCCCTATATAGTCCACAACTATAGACCAGAGCACTATTCCCTATATAGTGCACTACTTTAGACCAGGGCCCTATTCCATATATAGTCCACTACTATAGACTAGGGCCCTATTCCCTATATAGTGCACAACTATAGACCAGGGCCCTATTCCCTATATAGTGCACAACTATAGACCAGAGCACTATTCCCTATATAGTGCACTACTTTAGACCAGAGCACTATTCCCTATATAGAGCACTACTTTAGACCAGGACCCTATTCCCTATATAGTGCACAACTATAGACCAGAGCCCTATTCCCTATATAGCGCACTAGTTTTAAACAAAAGTACTACCCCCTATAAAAAAGAGGGGGGAGGGGGGGGGGGGTAGTCTGCTATTTGTGGCGCACATGAACGATTCTTCAGTCATTTCTTTAGACCAGTTGGTTCTGCTATCAATCAGTCAGTCGGGGGAGATGGGGAATGAGTTTGCTGTTGATATCCCATTTGCTTTGGTGATTGTGTTGTGTGTCTGTCTGCAAGGGCCCAAAAGCAAGGGCCTCCTACAACCCCCCACCCTTCTATGTCCCTACGGTTCCTAACCTGCATATGAATGAGACACCTTGATGATGTGATCTAGGGGGGATATTTCAAAACACAATTAATTGTTAAGACTGTCGGTCTGTTCAGATCCTCGTCGTACCGTACGTATGGAGCAGGTGAATGGTCTGTTCAGATCCTCGTCGTACCGTACGTATGGAGCAGGTGAATGGTCTGTTCAGATCCTCGTCGTACCGTACGTATGGAGGAGGTGAATGGTCTGTTCAGATCCTCGTCGTACCGTACGTATGGAGCAGGTGAATGGTCTGTTCAGATCCTCATCACCCCCCCCCACGGAGAGAGATGAGGTTTAAGTGGGAGTGATGATGGAAGTGTCTTCAATAACATTCCATGGGAGAGCAGAGAGGACTATGGGTAATGGCTCCTTTAAAAGCCTGTGCTCTATAATGAAGCCTGGGAGGAGGTAGTTACACGCTATGTGACTCTCATTCAAGTGAAAAGATTCAAAGGGAACGGTAGTTTCGACAGACGACTTACCTGAGTCTAAAGACGAGCAGAGAGAACGAGAGAAATATTTACATCATTACACATTTCCTTATAAAATGGTCCAAACTTCTAGATGCTCATCTCTCTCCATAGACTATTGACAACAAGCACAGCTACATTCTCAAACCAGATCTAATTGTATTTGTCGCATGCGACAGGTGTTACAGTGAAATGTTTACTTACAAGCCCTTATTATCCAACAATGCAGTTCAAGAAACAGAGTTAAAAAAAATATTTAACAAATAAAAAAATATTAAAAAGTTTAGTTTATCTACTCTAAATCAAAAACGAACACTATATGTACATAACAATAATGAGGCTATAAACAGGGGGTACCGGTACAGAGTCAATGTGGAGGCTATATACAGGGGGTACCGGTACAGAGTCAATGTGGAGGCTATATACAGGGGGTACCGGTACAGAGTCAATGTGGAGGCTATATACAGGGGGAACCGGTACAGAGTCAATGTGGAGGCTATATACAGGGGGAACCGGTACAGAGTCAATGTGGAGGCTATATACAGGGGGTACCGGTACAGAGTCAATGTGGAGGCTATATACAGGGGGTACCGGTACAGAGTCAATGTGGAGGCTATATACAGGGGGTACCGGTACAGAGTCAATGTGGAGGCTATATACAGGGGGAACCGGTACAGAGTCAATGTGGAGGCTATATACAGGGGGAACCGGTACAGAGTCAATGTGGAGGCTATATACAGGGGGTACCGGTACAGAGTCAATGTGGAGGCTATATACAGGGGGTACCGGTACAGAGTCAATGTGGAGGCTATATACAGGGTATTACGGTACAGAGTCAATGTGGAGGCTATATACAGGGGGTACCGGTACAGAGTCAATGTGGAGGCTATATACAGGGTGTTACGGTACAGAGTCAATGTGGAGGCTATATACAGGGGGCACCGGTACCGAGTCAATGTGGAGGCTATATACAGGGGGTACCGGTACCGAGTCAATGTGGAGGCTATATACAGGGGGTACCGGTACCGAGTCAATGTGGAGGCTATATACAGGGGGTACCGGTACATAGTCAATGTGGAGGCTATATACAGGGGGGTACCGGTACAGAGTCAATGTGGAGGCTATATACAGGGGGTACCGGTACCGAGTCAATGTGGAGGCTATATACAGGGGGTACCGGTACATAGTCAATGTGGAGGCTATATACAGGGGGTACCGGTACATAGTCAATGTGGAGGCTATATACAGGGGGTACCGGTACATAGTCAATGTGGAGGCTATATACAGGGGGTACCGGTACAGAGTCAATGTGGAGGCTATATACAGGGGGTAGTGGTACAGAGTCAATGTGGAGGCTATATACAGGGTATTACGGTACAGAGTCAATGTGGAGGCTATATACAGGGGGTACCGGTACAGAGTCAATGTGGAGGCTATATACAGGGGTATCGGTACAGAGTCAATGTGGAGGCTATATACAGGGTGTTACGGTACAGAGTCAATGTGGAGGCTATATACAGGGTGTTACGGTACAGAGTCAATGTGGAGGCTATATACAGGGGGTACCGGTACAGAGTCAATGTGGAGGTTATATACAGGGGGTACTGGTGCAGAGTCAATGTGGAGGCTATATACAGGGGGTACCGGTACAGAGTCAATGTGGAGGCTATATACAGGGGGTACCGGTACAGAGTCAATGTGGAGGCTATATACAGGGGTTACCGGTACAGAGTCAATGTGGAGCCTATATACAGGGGGTACCGGTACAGAGTCAATGTGCGGGGGTACAGGGGGTACCGGTACCGAGTCAATGTGCGGGGGTACAGGGGTAGCGGTACCGAGTCAATGTGCGGGGGTACAGGGGACTATGTATAGATAATAAACAACGAGGAGCAGCAGTGTAAAAACAAAGACATATTCACCATCATCATCATCACTACAGACCATGACAACAGGAAGTCTGATTCTCAAACCACCTCTTTCTAACTAGGAACCTGCTGCTGAGACCAGGGGGCTGAGACCAGGGGGCTGAGACCAGGGGGCTGAGACCAGGGGGCTGAGACCAGGGGATGAGACCGGGGGCTGAGACCAGGGGGCTGAGACCAGGGGGCTGAGACCAGGGGGCTGAGACCAGGGGGCTGAGACCAGGGGGCTGAGACCAGGGGATGAGACCGGGGGCTAAGACCAGGGGCTGAGACCAGGGGCTGAGACCAGGGGATGAGACCAGGGGATGAGACCAGGGGATGAGACCAGGGGATGAAACCAGGGGATGAAACCAGGGGATGAAACCAGGGGATGAAACCGGGGGATGAGACCGGGGGCTAAGACCAGGGGCTAAGACCAGGGGCTGAGACCAGGGGATGAGACCAGGGGATGAGACCAGGGGATGAGACCAGGGGACGAGACCAGGGGATGAGACCAGGGGACGAGACCAGGGGATGAGACCAGGGGACGAGACCAGGGGACGAGACCAGGGGATGAGACCAGGGGATGAGACCAGGGGACGAGACCAGGGGACGAGACCAGGGGACGAGACCAGGGGGCTGAGACCAGGGGGCTGAGACCAGGGGATGAGACCGGGGGCTAAGACCAGGGGATGAGACCAGGGGCTAAGACCAGGGGCTGAGACCAGGGGATGAAACCAGGGGATGAAACCAGGGGATGAAACCAGGGGATGAAACCAGGGGATGAAACCAGGGGATGAAACCGGGGGATGAGACCGGGGGCTAAGACCAGGGGCTGAGACCAGGGGCTGAGACCAGGGGATGAGACCAGGGGATGAGACCAGGGGATGAGACCAGGGGATGAGACCAGGGGATGAGACCAGGGGATGAGACCAGGGGACGAGACCAGGGGACGAGACCAGGGGATGAGACCAGGGGATGAGACCAGGGGATGAGACCAGGGGATGAGACCAGGGGACGAGACCAGGGGATGAGACCAGGGGACAAGACCAGGGGATGAGACCAGGGGATGAGACCAGGGGATGAGACCAGGGGATGAGACCAGGGCGTCATCCCGCTGCTTTCGGTATTATTCATACTAAATGTTGTCAGTCCCTCTATGGTCACACACCAAATGACAGGCACTCGCTTTGAGTCAGACCCCTGTGGGTTTTCCTATAGGTCCTGGTCAACAGTAGTGTTGAGTCAGACCCCTGTGGGTTTTCCTATAGGTCCTGGTCAACAGTAGTGGAGTCAGACCCCTGTGGGTTTTCCTATAGGTCCTGGTCAACAGTCGCTTTGAGTCAGACCCCTGTGGGTTTTCCTATAGGTCCTGGTCAACAGTCGCTTTGAGTCAGACCCCTGTGGGTTTTCCTATAGGTCCTGGTCAACAGTCGCTTTGAGTCAGACCCCTGTGGGTTTTCCTATAGGTCCTGGTCAACAGTAGTTGAGTCAGACCCCTGTGGGTTTTCCTATAGGTCCTGGTCAACAGTAGTGTTGAGTCAGACCCCTGTGGGTTTACCTATAGGTCCTGGTCAACAGTCGCTTTGAGTCAGACACTTGTGGGTTTTCCTATAGGTCCTGGTCAACAGTCGCTTTGAGTCAGACCCCTGTGGGTTTTCCTATAGGTCCTGGTCAACAGTGTGTGCGTTTCCATATCTGTGTGTGTGTGTGTGTGTTTCCGTATCTGTGTGTGTGTGTGTGTGTGTGTGTGTCCGTATCGGTGTGTGTGTGTGTCCGTATCTGTGTGTTTCAGTATCCGTATCAGTGTGTGTGTGTGTGTGTGTGTGTGTGTGTCTCAGCACCCCTGCAGCAGACAGGGTGGCAGCTCTCCACAGAGCCTTGCTTAACTAAGATTAATTACAGCCAATCAGAGGAAGCAGGTGGAACAGAGGAGAACAGGTGAGAGGAGCCACTGAGTCCATTAGAAACGGAGTAGGGGAAAATTAACCCTCGCCTCACCAACAACTCCCTGTTCATTCTGAGTCCATTAGAAACAGAGTGGGGGGGGAAATTAACCCTCGCCTCACCAACAACTCCCTGTTCATTCTGAGTCCATTAGAAACAGAGTGGGAGGGAAATTAACCCTCGCCTCACCAACAACTCCCTGTTCATTCTGAGTCCATTAGAAACAGAGTGGGGGGGAAATTAACCCTCGCCTCACCAACAACTCCCTGTTCCTTTACTTCCAGCAGGACACACATTTATCACTGTGCTTCAGACATGTGGATGCTGCAGAACAGCAGCTCCCCCTGGCTCTCTAGCTCTCTCCCCCCCACGTCTCTAGCTCTCTCTCTCCCCCCCACGTCTCTAGCTCTCTCTCCCCCCCCACGTCTCTAGCTCTCTCTCTCCCCCCCACGTCTCTAGCTCTCTCTCTCCCCCCACGTCTCTAGCTCTCTCTCTCCCCCCACGTCTCTAGCTCTCTCTCTCCCCCCACGTCTCTAGCTCTCTCTCTCCCCCCCACGTCTCTAGCTCTCTCTCTCCCCCCACGTCTCTAGCTCTCTCTCTCCCCCCACGTCTCTAGCTCTCTCTCCCCCCACGTCTCTAGCTCTCCACGTCTCTAGCTCTCTCCCCACGTCTCTAGCTCTCTCTCCCCCCCCACGTCTCTAGCTCTCTCCCCCCCCCCACGTCTCTAGCTCTCTCTCCCCCCACGTCTCTAGCTCTCTCTCCCCCCACGTCTCTAGCTCTCTCTCCCCCCACGTCTCTAGCTCTCTCTCCCCCCACGTCTCTAGCTCTCTCTCCCCCCACGTCTCTAGCTCTCTCTCTCCCCCCACGTCTCTAGCTCTCTCTCTCCCCCCACGTCTCTAGCTCTCTCTCCCCCCACGTCTCTAGCTCTCTCTCCCCCCACGTCTCTAGCTCTCTCTCCCCCACGTCTCTAGCTCTCTCTCCCCCCACGTCTCTAGCTCTCTCTCCCCACGTCTCTAGCTCTCTCTCCCCCCACGTCTCTAGCTCTCTCTCTCCCCCCACGTCTCTAGCTCTCTCTCTCCCCCCACGTCTCTAGCTCTCTCTCCCCCCACGTCTCTAGCTCTCTCTCCCCCCACGTCTCTAGCTCTCTCTCCCCCCACGTCTCTAGCTCTCTCTCCCCCCACGTCTCTAGCTCTCTCTCCCCCCACGTCTCTAGCTCTCTCTCTCCCCCACGTCTCTAGCTCTCTCTCCCCCCACGTCTCTAGCTCTCCACGTCTATAGCTCTCCCTAGCTCTCTCTCTCCCCGTCCCTAGCTCTCTCTCTCCCAGTCTCTAGCTCTCTCTCCCTGTCCCTAGTTCTCTCTCCCCCCGTCCCTAGTTCTCTCTCCCCCCGTCCCTAGCTCTCTCTCCCCCCGTCCCTAGCTCTCTCTCCCCCCGTCCCTAGCTCTCTCTCCCCCCGTCCCTAGCTCTCTCTCCCCCCGTCCCTAGCTCTCTCCCCCCGTCCCTAGCTCTCTCCCCCCGTCCCTAGCTCTCTCTCTCCCCGTCCCTAGCTCTCTCTCTCCGTCTCTAGCTCTCTCTCTCCCAGTCTCTAGCTCTCTCTCTCCCCGTCCCTAGCTCTCTCTCCCCGTCCCTAGCTCTCTCTCCCCGTCCCTAGCTCTCTCTCTCCCCGTCTCTAGCTCTCTCTCTCCCCGTCTCTAGCTCTCTCTCTCCCCGTCCCTAGCTCTCTCTCCCCGTCCCTAGCCCTCTCTCTCCCAGTCTCTAGCTCTCTCTCCCTGTCCCTAGCTCCCTGTCTCTAGCTCGCTCTCCCTGTCTCTAGTTCTCTCTCCCTGTCTCTAGCTCTCTCCCTGTCCCTAGCTCTCTCTCTCCCAGTCTCTAGCTCTCTCTCCCCCCACGTCTCTAGCTCTCCACGTCTCTAGCTCTCCACGTCTCTAGCTCTCTCTCCCCACGTCTCTAGCTCTCTCTCCCCACGTCTCTAGCTCTCTCTCCCCCCACGTCTCTAGCTCTCTCTCTCCCCCCACGTCTCTAGCTCTCTCTCCCCCCACGTCTCTAGCTCTCTCTCTCCCCCACGTCTCTAGCTCTCTCTCCCCCCCACGTCTCTAGCTCTCTCTCCCCCCACGTCTCTAGCTCTCTCTCCCCCCACGTCTCTAGCTCTCCCTCGCTCTCTCTCTCCCCGTCCCTAGCTCTCTCTCCCAGTCTCTAGCTCTCTCCCCCCGTCCCTAGCTCTCTCCCCCCGTCCCTAGCTCTCTCTCCCCCCGTCCCTAGCTCTCTCCCCCCGTCCCTAGCTCTCTCTCCCCCCGTCCCTAGCTCTCTCCCCCCGTCCCTAGCTCTCTCTCCCCCCGTCCCTAGCTCTCTCTCCCCCCATCCCTAGCTCTCTCCCCCCATCCCTAGCTCTCTCTCTCCCCGCCTCTAGCTCTCTCTCTCCCCGTCTCTAGCTCTCTCTCTCCCCGTCTCTAGCTCTCTCTCCCCGTCCCTAGCTCTCTCCCCGTCCCTAGCTCTCTCTCCCCGTCCCTAGCTCTCCCCCCGTCCCTAGCTCTCTCCCAGTCTCTAGCTCTCTCTCCCTGTCCCTAGCTCTCTCTCTCCCTGTCTCTAGTTCTCTCTCCCTGTCTCTAGCTCTCTCCCTGTCCCTAGCTCTCTCTCCGTCCCTAGCTCTCTCTCCCAGTCTCTAGCTCTCTCTCCCAGTCTCTAGCTCTCTCTCCCAGTCCCTAGCTCTCTCTCCCCGTCTCTAGCTCTCTCCCTGTCCCTAGCTCTCTCTCTCCCAGTCTCTAGCTCTCTCCCTGTCCCTAGCTCTCTCCCTGTCCCTAGCTCTCTCCCTGTCCCTAGCCCGCTCTCTCCCAGTCTCTAGCTCTCTCTCCCTGTCTCTAGCTCTCTCTCTCTCCCTGTCTCTAGCTCTCTCTCCCTGTCTCTAGCTCTCTCTCCCTGTCTCTAGCTCTCTCTCCCTGTCTCTAGCTCTCTCTCCCTGTCTCTAGTTCTCTCCCTGTCTCTAGCTCTCTCTCTCCCAGTCTCTAGCTCTCTCTCCCCGTCTCTAGCTCTCTCTCTCCCCGTCTCTAGCTCTCTCTCTCTCTCCCCGTCTCTAGCTCTCTCTCTCTCTCCCCGTCTCTAGCTCTCTCTCTCCCCGTCTCTAGCTCTCTGACCGACGGTGTCCTTGTGATGGTGTTAGTCCTTTCTCTTTCTGTCTATTGAAGAACAGAATTCCTTTATTTATTCTGAGAGTTTGACTGTGATATTAGATTGCTTCTTGTGTAAATATTTCTGTCTGGATTTTAATGATTTGTTTGTAGTGGGTTGGTCATATTACACAAGCTGCACCGGCAAGCAGACACCCTGGGGCCCGGCAGACACCCTGGGGCCCGGCAGACACCCTGGGGCCCGGCAGACACCCTAGGGCCCGGCAGACACCCTAGGGCCCGGCAAGCAGACACCCTGGGGCCCGGCAGACACCCTAGGGCCCGGCAAGCAGACACCCTGGGGCCCGGCGCAGACACCCTGGGGCCCGGCAGACACCCTGGGGCCCGGCGCAGACACCCTGGGGCCCGGCGCAGACACCCTGGGGCCCGGCGCAGACACCCTGGGGCCCGGCGCAGACACCCTGGGGCCCGGCGCAGACACCCTGGGGCCCCGGCGCAGACACCCTGGGGCCCCGGCGCAGACACCCTGGGGCCCCGGCGCAGACACCCTGCGGCCCGGCAGACACCCTAGGGCCCGGCAGACACCCTAGGGCCCGGCAAGCAGACACCCTGGGGCCCGGCAAGCAGACACCCTGGGGCCCGGCGCAGACACCCTGGGGCCCGGCAGACACCCTGGGGCCCGGCGCAGACACCCTGGGGCCCGGCGCAGACACCCTGGGGCCCGGCGCAGACACCTTGGGGCCCGGCAGACACCCTGGGGCCCGGCGCAGACACCCTGGGGCCCGGCAGACACCCTGGGGCCCGGCGCAGACACCCTGGGGCCCCGGCGCAGACACCCTGGGGCCCGGCGCAGACACCCTGGGGCCCCGGCGCAGACACCCTGGGGCCCCGGCGCAGACACCCTGGGGCACGGCGCAGACACCCTGGGGGCCCGGCGCAGACACCCTGGGGCCCGGCGCAGACACCCTGGGGCCCGGCGCAGACACCCTGGGGCCCGGCGCAGACACCCTAGGGCCCGGCGCAGACACCCTGGGGCCCGGCGCAGACACCCTGGGGCCCCGCCGCAGACACCCTGGGGCCCCGGCGCAGACACCCTGGGGCCCCGGCGCAGACACCCTAGGGCCCAGGAGACACCCTAGGGACCAGCAGACACCCTAGGGCCCAGCAGACACCCTAGGGACCAGCAGACACCCTAGGGACCAGCAGACACCCTGGGGACCAGCAGACACCCTAGGGACCAGCAGACACCCTAGGGACCAGCAGACACCCTAGGGCCCAGGAGACACCCTAGGGCCCGGCCGACACCCTAGGGCCCAGGAGACACCCTAGGGACCAGCAGACACTCTGGGGACCAGCAGACACCCTAGGGACCAGCAGACACCCGAATAATGGATTACATTTCAAACAGGAAACGGCAAGCCAGCGGACCTGTGTGTTCAAATATGTTTTGTTTTTGCTTGAGCCTGGAGAGGCAGGTTCCCAGTTCAGAAACTATTCTATTTAGTCCATGACAATCAAGCACAGCTAAAATATTTGAAATAATTTCAAATAGTATTTGAACCCAGGTCTGGTAACCAGTCCTCAGAAGTGGGTCGGGTTGGCCGGCTTGGGACCGTTCAGGACACTCATGCCATGCCACTTCATGACACTGGTGCCATGCGGCTGGGCCGGTGGGCCAATACAAAACAGCAGTTTCTTCCTCAAGTTGACTTCTTTTGAAGGACACTGACAAATTATTTGAATTAGCGAAGCTCAGAGAGAGAAAACAAGACTGAATCAATGATCTAATGGATGTGTAACTCTGGAAGGAAGGAAGGTACATTACGAAAGGAAAATTAAGTTAATGCATATTGGATACTGAATGTTGGGAGAGAGAGAAAAAGGAGAGAGAAAGGAGAGAGAGAAAGGAGAGAGAGAGAGAAAGGAGAGAGAGAGAGAGAAAAGAGAGAGAGAAAGGAGAGAGAGAGAGAGAGAGAGAGAGAAAGGAGAGAGAGAGAGAGAAAGGAGAGAGAGAGAGAGAGAAAGGAGAGAGAGAGAGAGAGGAGAGAGAGAGAGAGGAGAGAGAGAGAGAGGAGAGAGAGAGAGTGAGAGAAAGGAGAGAGAGAGAGGAGAGAGAGAGAGGAGAGAGAGAGAGAGAGAGAGAGAGAGTGAGGAGAGAGAGAGAGGAGAGAGAGAGAGAGAGAGAGAGAGAGTGAGAGAGAGAAAGGAGAGAGAGAGAGAGAGAGAGAAATGAGAGAGAGAGAAAGAGAGAGAGAAAGGAGAGATAATGGGTAGAACAGTTGAAGAGATCATGTCTGAGAAAACTAATCCCTTGACTTAAAATAAACACCCTGAAAAGAGAGAGAGGTGTGTGCTTGTTTCTCTGTGCATCCGGGGGCGTGTGTGTGAGGGTGTGTGTGTGTGTGAGGGTATGTGTGTGTGTGAGGGTGTGTGTGTGTGTGTGTGTGTGTCTCCAGTCTCCACAATTATCGCTGCAGAGAGAGATGGAGAGAGGTGGAGAGAGAGAGAGGTGGAGGGAGAGAGAGAGAGAGATGGAGGGAGAGAGAGAGAGAGATGGAGGGAGAGAGAGAGAGAGATGGAGGGAGGGAGAGAGAGATGGAGGGAGAGAGAGAGAGAGATGGAGGGAGAGAGAGAGGGAGGGAGAGAGAGAGAGATGGAGGGAGAGAGAGAGGGATGGAGGGAGAGAGAGAGGGATGGAGAGAGGGATGGAGGGAGAGAGATGGAGGGAGAGAGAGAGAGATGAAGGGAGAGAGAGAGAGATGGAGGGAGAGAGAGAGAGATGAAGGGAGAGAGAGAGAGAGATGGAGGGAGGGAGAGAGAGAGGGATGGAGAGAGAGAGGGATGGAGAGAGAGAGGGATGGAGAGAGAGATGGAGGGAGAGAGAGAGAGAGATGGAGGGAGAGAGAGAGAGAGAGATGGAGGGAGAGAGAGAGAGAGAGAGATGGAGGGAGAGAGAGAGAGAGAGATGGAGGGAGAGAGAGAGAGAGAGATGGAGGGAGAGAGAGAGAGAGAGATGGAGGGAGAGAGCGAGAGAGAGATGGAGGGAGAGAGCGAGAGAGAGATGGAGGGAGAGAGAGAGCGAGAGATGGAGGGAGAGAGAGAGCGAGAGATGGAGGGAGAGAGAGAGCGAGAGATGGAGGGAGAGAGAGAGCGAGAGATGGAGGGAGAGAGAGCGAGAGATGGAGGGAGAGAGCGAGAGATGGAGGGAGAGGAGAGATGGAGGGAGAGAGAGAGCGAGAGATGGAGGGAGAGAGCGAGAGATGGAGGGAGAGAGAGAGAGATGGAGGGAGAGAGAGAGAGATGGAGGGAGAGAGAGAGAGATGGAGGGAGAGAGAGAGAGATGGAGGGAGAGAGAGAGAGATGGAGAGAGAGAGAGAGAGAGAAAGGAGAAAGGAGGGAGAGAGATGGAGGGAGAAAGGAGGGAGAGAGATGGGAGAGATGGAGGGAGAAAGGAGAGAGAGAGATGGAGGGAGAAAGGAGAGAGAGAGATGGAGGGAGGGAGAGAGCGAGAGATGGAGGGAGGAGAGAGAGAGAGATGGAGGGAGAGAGAGAGGGATGGAGGGAGAAAGAGAGGGATGGAGAGAGAGAGGATGGAGAGAGGGATGAGAGAGGGATGGAGGGAGAGAGAGAGAGATGGAGGGAGAGAGAGAGAGATGGAGGGAGAGAGAGAGAGATGGAGGGAGAGAGAGAGAGATGGAGGGAGAGAGAGAGAGATGGAGGGAGAGAGAGAGAGATGGAGGGAGAGAGAGAGAGATGGAGGGAGAGAGAGAGATGGAGGGAGAGAGAGAGATGGAGGGAGAGATGGAGGGAGAGAGAGAGATGGAGGGAGAGAGAGAGAGATGGAGGGAGAGAGAGAGAGATGGAGGGAGAGAGAGAGAGATGGAGGGAGAGAGAGAGAGATGGAGGGAGAGAGAGAGATGGAGGGAGAGAGAGAGAGATGGAGGGAGAGAGAGAGAGATGGAGGGAGAGAGAGAGAGATGGAGGGAGAGAGAGAGAGAGAAGGAGAAAGGAGGGAGAGAGATGGAGGGAGAAAGGAGGGAGAGAGATGGGAGAGATGGAGGGAGAAAGGAGAGAGAGAGATGGAGGGAGAGAGATGGAGGGAGAAAGGAGAGAGAGAGATGGAGAGAGAAAGGAGGGAGAGATGGAGCGAGAGGGCAAACCTATGAACCAGCAGTCAGCAGTGATCTAATCAAGCCGGTTACATTCAGTTATTATTCATGTTTCCGCCAGACTCATCTGTCCTGGATTATAGCTGACAACTACACTGAACCCTCACACTATACTGTAGAGGCTAGATAGAACCCTCACACTATACTGTAGAGGCTAGACAGAACCCTCACACTATACTGTAGAGGCTAGACTGAACCCTCACACTATACTGTAGAGGCTAGATAGAACCCTCACACTATACTGTAGAGGCTAGACAGAACCCTCACACTATACTGTAGAGGCTAGATAGAACCCTCACACTATACTGTAGAGGCTAGACAGAACCCTCACACTATACTGTAGAGGCTAGACAGAACCCTCACACTATACTGTAGAGGCTAGATAGAACCCTCACACTATACTATAGCGGTGTAGAGGCTAGATAGAACCCTCACGTTATGATGTAGATTCTAGATAGAACCCTCACGTTATGCTGTAGATTCTAGATTGAAACGTCACGTTATGCTGTAGAGGCTAGATAGAACCCTCACGTTATGCTGTAGATTCTAGATAGAACCCTCACGTTATGCTGTAGAGGCTAGATAGAACCCTCACGTTATGCTGTAGATTCTAGATAGAACCCTCACGTTATGCTGTAGATTCTAGATAGAACCCTCACGTTATGCTGTAGAGGCTAGATAGAACCCTCACGTTATGCTGTAGATTCTAGATAGAACCCTCACGTTATACTGTAGTGGTGTAGAGTTTAGATAGAGACAGCCCATTGGAGTCAGGGACAGAGAGGAGACAGCCCGTTGGAGTCAGGGACAGAGAGGGGACAGAGAGGAGACAGCCCATTGGAGTCAGGGACAGAGCAGTGTTTCTCCTCGTATTAAAAACAACTTGATCCAGAACACTGAACAGTATACGGAGCCCCTCCGTGTTAAGGGCCACAGAGGAGACGGGGCCCCTCCATAAGAGCAGGGTTCCTCCGCTAAGTATTCCTCTCCATAATTACAGCTCCCCCAAATAAATACTGCCCTTGTTTTGGGGTGGCTTCACTGCAGTGCCATAAACTAGATTTGGGCCTTTAAAGGTCATTCATTTGGCCAATTAAAACAAATGCCAAAAGGGTATTTCACTGTTCCCTCCATCTCCCCATTCTCCTCTCTCTCCCAGTCTCTTTCTCCCACACTTTCCATATCCCCCTCTCTTAGTCCCCCCCCCCCCCGTCGCTCTCTTTACTCAAATCTGGTTAAAATATTTCCGTTCCTTAATTAAACCTCTGTAGAGATTACAGAGAGGGTAGGTTGGGTGGAACGCTGTGGAACTGGGTTCCCTGGCTGGGTTCCAACTGCAGGAGACGTCCTTTAGAATGCCATGTGGGGGCTCTGACTTGGAGTCCGAGCCCCCATCTCCCTCCCCGTAACCCCATCTCCCTCCCCGTAACACCATCCTCTCTCCCCGTAACCCCATCCTCTCTCCCCGTAACCCCATCCTCTCTCCCCGTAACCCCATCCTCTCTCCCCGTAACCCCATCCTCTCTCCCCGTAACCCCATCCTCTCTCCCCGTAACCCCATCCTCTCTCCCCGTAACCCCATCCTCTCTCCCCGTAACCCCATCCTCTCTCCCCGTAACCCCATCCTCTCTCCCCGTAACCCCATCCTCTCTCCCCGTAACCCCATCCTCTCTCCCCGTAACCCCATCCTCTCTCCCCGTAACCCCATCCTCTCTCCCCGTAACCCCATCCTCTCTCCCCGTAACCACATCCTCTCTCCCCGTAACCACATCCTCTCTCCCCGTAACCACATCCTCTCTCCCCGTAACCCCATCCTCTCTCCCCGTAACCCCATCCTCTCTCCCCATAACCCATTTCCTTCCCCATAACCCATCTCCCTCCCCCTAACCCAGTCTCTCTCTGCCCCATAACCCAGTCTCTCTCTCTGCCCCATCTCCCTCCCCATAACCCATCTCCCTCCCCCTCACCCAGTCTCTCGCTCTGCCCCATAACCCAATCTGTCTCTCTCTCTCTGCCCCATCTCCCTCCCCATAACCTGGTCTCTCTCTCTGTCCCATCTCCCTCCCCATAACCCAGTCTCTCTCTCTCTGCCCCATCTCCCTCCCCATAACCCAGTCTCTCTCTCTGCCCCATCTCCCTCCCCATAACCCAGTCTCTCTCTCTCTCTCTGCCCCATCTCCCTCCCCATAAACCAGTCTCTCTCTCTCTCTCTCTCTCTCTCTCTGCCCCATCTCCCTCCCCATAACCCAGTCTCTCTCTCTCTGTCCCATCTCCCTCCCCATAACCTAGTCTCTTTCTCCCTAGTGCCGCTATATCCTCCAATCGGGATTTCTGGAAAAACAAGGAATCTGGGGAAAAGCCAAAAGCCCAAATGAGCGTGTTTACTTGTAACAATAAAATACATCATGGAATTCCGTTGTCCTTCAAGAGCTGCTGAATGTCCTCTACTTTACATTTGGGGAAAGTTGGCAGGAATGTTCAACCCTGATTCTCCTTGCTGGTCGTCTCTGAGGACCGGTATCCATCTACCCATCTGAGCCCAGTCTTATTCCAGTCACTCCTCACTGCTGGTGGTCTCTGAGGACCGGTCTCCATCTACCCATCTGAGCCCAGTCTTATTCCAGTCACTCCTCACTGCTGGTGGTCTCTGAGGACCCGTCTCCATCTACCCATCTGAGCCCAGTCTTATTCCGGTCACTCCTCGCGTCTGAAACGTTTAAACAATACCACATCTGGAGATTATACAGAGGGTGTGTATACCCTGTCTGAGTACACAGAGTGTCCCAAATGGCACCCTATTCTCCATGTAGTGCACTACTTTAGACCAGGGCCCTATTCCCCATGTAGTGCACTACTTTAGACCAGGGCCCTATTCCCTATATAGTGCACTACTTTAGACCAGGGCCCTATTCCCTATATATAGTGCACTACTTTAGACCAGGGCCCTATTCCCTATATAGTGCACTACTTTAGACCAGGGCCCTATTCCCTATATAGTGCACTACTTTAGACCAGGGCCCTATTCCCTATATAGTGCACTACTTTAGACCAGGGCCCTATTCCCTATATAGAGCACTACTTTAGACCAGGACCCTATTCCCTATATAGTGCACTACTTTCGACAACAGCCCTATTCCATATATAGTGCACTACTATAGACCAGGACCCTATTTCCCATGTAGTGCACTACTTTAGACCAGGGCCCTATTCCCTATGTAGTACACTACTTTAGACCAGGGACCATAGAGAAACTCATAGGGTAGTGCACTACAGGCAGTGTGTGTGTTTACTGTGTGACACTAACTAGGCAGAGAGACGTGTCCCTGCTAAACCAACAAGAGGGAATCCACGTCAAAAACAGATTCGATATTAGCTACACAATTCGTAAAAACACACACACACACACACACACACAGTCCACTTTAAATAGAACTCGTGTCAGTCGCCTTCAGTACTGGGTGATACGGACAAAATATGATATCACAGAATAAACTAGACAAATTGACGGTATTTTTTGTTTTTAAGATTATAAAAAAGTCTAAATTTGCTTTATAAGTAATGAATGACCTCAGGATGTATGTGTTGCCACTAAGTGATGTCAATTAGTCTTTCTCCATTCTGATTGGCTTATACAGTCCAATTCAACTTTCACCCCCCCCAAAAAAAATATATATTTTTGTTTCATTTTTCATCCATTTCTGCATTTCCTGCTCTCTTTTGAGATAATTTCCACACTGCCACGTAGGGCTGCGCGATATGGGCAAACTAATCAAAACCTTATTTTGAACCAAATGTTACAATAATGATTTAACTTGTGATTTGGATCAAAACACGTTGGGTATACTGTTGAAGTCATGGAAATATAAATGATTATTCTAATTCTATAGTCAGAATATAAATAACAGTGGGCACTTTGAATACAGTGTTGTTTGACATGACAACGAATGAAAATGCCAGGGGAGGAGTTATTGTGACAGGGTAGGAACCAAAGTGTTGATAAGTGTTTCCTAGGGGACCCTATAATCTTTGGCTACATTCAATGTTCTCTCTTAGCTACTTCATGTATAGTCAGAATATAAATAACAGTGGGCACTTTGAATACAGTGTTGTTTGACATGACAACGAATGAAAATGCCAGGGGAGGAGTTATTGTGACAGGGTAGGAACCAAAGTGTTGATAAGTGTTTCCTAGGGGACCCTATAATCTTTGGCTACATTCAATGTTCTCTCTTAGCTACTTCATGTATAGTCAGAATATAAATAACAGTGGGCACTTTGAATACAGTGTTGTTTGACATGACAACGAATGAAAATGCCAGGGGAGGAGTTATTGTGACAGGGTAGGAACCAAAGTGTTGATAAGTGTTTCCTAGGGGACCCTATAATCTTTGGCTACATTCAATGTTCTCTCTTAGCTACTTCATGTCGCTAACATGTTCGTGCTTCTTGTATTCCTCTTTGATTTAGAAGATACTGTTGAACAAACAACATGCTGATTTAGGTCTACACCATCACTGGTATTATCAGGCTGTATTAGCTAGCTACGTTTGCTCTAACTCAATACATTTATTAGCTAGCTATGTTTGCTCTGACTCGGTACATTTATTAGCTAGCTACGTTTGCTCTGACTCGGTACATTTATTAGCTAGCTACGTTTGCTCTGACTCGGTACATTTATTAGCTAGCTACGTTTGCTCTGACTCGGTACATTTATTAGCTAGCTACGTTTGCTCTGACTCTGTACATTTATTAGCTAGCTACGTTTGCTCTAACTCAATACATTTATTAGCTAGCTACGTTTGCTCTGACTCTGTACATTTATTAGCTAGCTACGTTTGCTCTAACTCAATACATTTATTAGCTAGCTACGTTTGCTCTGACTCAGTACATTTATTAGCTAGCTACGTTTGCTCTGACTCTGTACATTTATTAGCTAGCTACATTTGCTCTGACTCAGTACATTTATTAGCTAGCTACCTAGCGATTAGCATTAGCGGCTAACAAGATTTAGGTCCCAAATTGCTAAGAAAAAAGACAAACTAGATGTTTGCAGGTGTAAGAAACAAACTGATAGTGTCATTATAGAAACCTAGTGGATTTATATTGGTCACCTGTACGCTCTCGTTGGCTGGCCCTCGCTTCATACTCGTCGCCAAACCCACTGGCTCCATGTCATCTACAAGACCCTGCTAGGTAAAGTCCCCCCTTATCTCAGCTCGCTGGTCACCATAGCATCTCCCACCTGTAGCACACGCTCCAGCAGGTATATCTCTCTAGTCACCCCCAAAACCAATTCTTTCTTTGGCCGCCTCTCCTTCCAGTTCTCTGCTGCCAATGACTGGAACGAACTACAAAAATCTCTGAAACTGGAAACACTTATCTCCCTCACTAGCTTTAAGCACCAACTGTCAGAGCAGCTCACAGATTACAGATGTACAGATTACACAGATTACAGATTACCTGTACATAGCCCACCTATAATTTAGCCCAAACAACTACCTCTTTCCCAACTGTATTTAATTTTAATTAATTAATTAATTTTGCTCCTTTGCACCCCATCATTTTTTTATTTCTACTTTGCACATTCTTCCATTGCAAAACTACCATTCCAGTATTTTACTTGCTATATTGTATTTACTTTGCCATCATGGCCTTTTTTGCCTTTACCTCCCTTCTCACCTCATTTGCTCACATTGTATATAGACTTGTTTATACTGCATTATTGACTGTATGTTTGTTTTTACTCCATGTGTAACTCTGTGTCGTTTTATCTGTCGAACTGCTTTGCTTTATCTTGGCCAGGTCGCAATTGTAAATGAGAACTTGTTCTCAACTTGCCTACCTGGTTAAATAAAGGTAAATAAATAAATAAATAAATAAATATTAAGAAGCAAAGTGAAAACAGCATCATTATCATCAACATTGTTACATGCGCTGCATTGACCCGACTGAACTTAAGTGTCTCATGGTCGAAGGAACAACAAATTATTGATTTGGGTTGGTCCGGCTCGGGTTCATGATGTGCGCAACGTTGTAGCCTGTAGACCAACTCGTGGAGAGAGAGACAGAGAGAGAGAGAGAGAGAGAGAGAGAGAGAGAGAGAAGTACGCCTCAATCTCTCACAGAACCAGATGATATTTCAATGATCTCTCTCCTCCCTCGCTCTGATAGATACGAGCCTGCACCTCTCATCTCTCTAGAGTTGAACTTCATTTACTTCCTGATAGAATCATAGCCATGGGGAAGGAAGGGCCCTTCATCATTTACTTCCTGATAGAATCACAGCCATGGAAGGGTCCTTCAGCATTTACTTCCTGATAGAACCATGGGAAGGAAGGGTCCATCATTTACTTCCTGATAGAATCATAGTCATGGAAGGGACCTTCATCATTTACTTCCTGATAGAATCATAGCCATGGGAAGGAAGGGTCCTTCATCATTTACTTCCTGATAGAATCATAGCCATGAGAAGTAAGGTGGAGATGAACTGAAATACATTTGGCCAAAGTCACAGAAATCACTGCCGTCTGTTCAGAAATAAATGTAATGATTCAGAATACTACACTAGGAGTAGGTCTATAATTTAGCCACGGAGGATCGATAGCTTATTTATTTTTTAATAGCCTAGCTGTGGATTGTTATAGTCCAATCACAAGGCATCGCCTACAGTCTGTAACGCTTAACAAATCTGTCAGTGAACAGCATTGCAGCAACAACAACAAAAAACAGGCCTTGTCCAGTTACACAGGACAGCACAGTTACACAGCACAGTTACACAGCAGTTACACAGCAGTTACACAGGACAGCACAGGACAGCACAGTTACACAGGACAGTTACACAGGACAGTTACACAGGACAGTTACACAGGACAGCACAGTTACACAGGACAGTTACACAGGACAGCTACACAGGACAGCACAGCTACGCACGACAGCACAGCTACGCACGACAGCACAGCTACGCACGACAGCACAGCTACGCACGACAGCACAGTTACGCAGGACAGCACAGTTACGCAGGACAGCACAGTTACGCAGGACAGCACAGTTACACAGGACAGCACAGTTACACAGGACAGCACAGTTACACAGGACAGCACAGTTACACAGGACAGCACAGTTACACAGGACAGCACAGTTACACAGGACAGCACAGTTAGGAGAGCTGCTGAGACAAAGACTGTGTGTAGTCTACAAAAAAAATATGTTATTAAACTTCCAAATAGACCTATTGACTCGAACAGTGTTGTTTACCAAACGAAAACAAGAGACACGGGCTTTAGGCACGAGCCCATTGGCCGTCGCCTGTGAGGGAGCTGCACATCATTGGGCGAGTCGGTGAAACTAGAAAGCTTATTGTACCATGTGTCTCTCTTCCACACACCTCGACCTCGACTGTTGATGGATTCAAGACCAGGTCGTTTTTTAATGATCTCACATTGTCCATTTGTCAGTGTCAAAACAGCCAATCATTTGAGTATACATTTTAAAATCAGTTAAGTCTCCAGTCATGTATAATTACATAGAATTGCATTAAATGAGTTTATAATTTATTTATTTTTAAAGTCAAATTTTTTCCCAGAGCCAAGGCTACAAACAAACAAATCTTCAAGCGCCTCTACTGCCCCATACCACTTTAGCCTGTTTCTCTGCTGTCTGGTAATTTAAATTGGTTTTGTACACTACAGGGCACCACTATATGTTGGGGTCATGGGTCACTGTCGTGCAGAGACTGGGCTTCTTAGAACACATGACTGACCAATCAGCTGTGAGGAGCTGAGAGCTCTTATCACCCCAACAGTTGATATTCAGCGGCTACAGATTTCATCTGGTTTTAAACTTTTATATGATAGACCTAGACTACAGAACAGCATTATTACAATATTCATTTAGTACTTAACCAAACAAAAGGTTTAAATAATGTACAGGTGTTGACAAGCAGCTCCATACCGTAGGCCTGAGTAAACCTTTCTTTGCTAATAATGACATCCCAGTGTCTGATATGAAAATGACTGAAAAGCAGGTGGAATTGATGTTGCTGGTCTGGTGGAGGCGTGGCCTACTGAGACGGGTCTGGTGGAGGCGTGGCCTACTGAGACGGGTCTGGTGGAGGCGTGGCCTACTGAGACGGGTCTGGTGGAGGCGTGGCCTACTGAGACGGGTCTGGTGGAGGCGTGGCCTACTGAGACGGGTCTGGTGGAGGCGTGGCCTACTGAGACGGGTCTGGTGGAGGCGTGGCCTACTGAGACGGGTCTGGTGGAGGCGTGGCCTACTGAGACGGGTCTGGTGGAGGCGTGGCCTACTGAGACGGGTCTGGTGGAGGCGTGGCCTACTGAGACGGGTCTGGTGGAGGCGTGGCCTACTGAGACGGGTCTGGTGGAGGCGTGGCCTACTGAGACGGGTCTGGTGGAGGCGTGGCCTACTGAGACGGGTCTGGTGGAGGCGTGGCCTACTGAGACGGGTCTGGTGGAGGCGTGGCCTACTGAGACGGGTCTGGTGGAGGCGTGGCCTACTGAGACGGGTCTGGTGAAGGCGTGGCCTACTGAGACGGGTCTGGTGGAGGCGTGGCCTACTGAGACGGGTCTGGTGGAGGCGTGGCCTACTGAGACGGGTCTGGTGGAGGCGTGGCCTACTGAGACGTAGTCGACAGTGAGGGTTTATGGCAGGGGGAACGGACCTAAAAAAAAGGGGAACCGGGCCACGGAAATCCCAGGATCTCCTGCAGGGGAACCCATAGGGGGACTTATTAACTGAGGGGAGAGGCAGAGGACAAATCCTACCATCTGGGTGACAGCTATACACTCACTAGTAGTCACTACCATATAGCCATTCCTCCCTAGACAGCTACAGACAGCCCTACCAGATCTCAGAGTCACTGTTCTCCATTCACTACTACAGACCTACTAGATATCTCAGTTACTGTTCTCCATTCACTACTACAGACCTACTAGATATCTCAGTCACTGTTCTCCATTCACTACTACAGACAGACCTACTAGATATCTCAGTCACTGTTCTCCATTCACTACTACAGACCTACTAGATATCTCAGTCACTGTTCTCCATTCACTACTACAGACAGACCTACTAGATATCTCAGTTACTGTTCTTCATTCACTACTACAGACCTACTAGATATCTCAGTTACTGTTCTCCATTCACTACTACAAACAGACCTCTGATTTGCTCACTAACATACACCCAGACCTCTGATACTAACGAGCTTTTAGCAACCTCTCATGCTCGGGTTATTACCCAGAATTCAGGACCGTAGCTTGTTAGTGAGAGAAATGAGGGACATGATTGGAGAGACCTTTCCCTTCCTCTGGACAGACTGTCAGTCAGTTGGACTGTGTGCCAACAAGCTGCCCGGAGAAACAGGGTTTGATAAGGAAAGCAGCAGGGGCTCCGGTCAGAGGAATGATCTCTGATGAGGTACTGACTGACACACGGGAGACATAATGAGAAACACTGAACATTCAGAGCACACACACACACACACTGAAGGACACACACACACACAAAGAACAGCAGTAGGTTTTCCAATTCGAAGCACAAACCCAGTGTTCTCACGTACCTTCGTCGAAGTCGGCGTCGTCCTCGGTGTGTTGAGGGAAGGGGAAACAGTTGGTGATCTCTAACCTGTCCTCCACTACCAGGCCCAGTAGTACACCCTGAACCACCTCACTGCCCTGACCCTCCTCCTGGTAATGTTTGATCATCTTCAGGACCACCTGTAGAGGGAGAGATAGAGAGAGAGGGGGGGGGGAGATGGGGAGAGATGGAGAGAGAGGGGGGGGGGAGATGGGGAGAGATGGAGAGAGAGAGGGGGGGGGAGATGGGGAGAGATGGAGAGAGAGAGGGGGGGGAGATGGGGAGAGATGGAGAGAGAGAGGGGGGGGAGATGGGGAGAGATGGAGAGAGAGAGGGGGGGGAGATGGGGAGAGATGGAGAGAGAGAGGGGGGGGGAGATGGGGAGAGATGGAGAGAGAGAGGGGGGAGATGGGGAGAGATGGAGAGAGAGAGGGGGGGAGATGGGGAGAGATGGAGAGAGAGAGGGGGGGAGATGGGGAGAGATGGAGAGAGAGAGGGGGGGAGATGGGGAGAGATGGAGAGAGAGAGGGGGGGGAGATGGGGAGAGATGGAGAGAGAGAGGGGGGGGAGATGGGGAGAGATGGAGAGAGAGAGGGGGGGAGATGGGGAGAGATGGAGAGAGAGAGGGGGGGAGATGGGGAGATGGGAGAGATGGAGAGGAGAGAGAGAGGGGGGGAGATGGGGAGAGATGGAGAGAGAGAGGGGGGGGAGATGGGGAGAGATGGAGAGAGAGAGGGGGGGAGATGGGGAGAGATGGAGAGAGAGAGGGGGGGGGAGATGGGGAGAGATGGAGAGAGAGAGGGGGGGGGAGATGGGGAGAGATGGAGAGAGAGAGGGGGGGGAGATGGGGAGAGATGGAGAGAGAGAGGGGGGGAGATGGGAGAGATGGAGAGAGAGAGGGGGGGAGGGATGGGGAGAGATGGAGAGAGAGAGGGGGGGGGGAGATGGGGGAGAGAGGAGAGAGAGAGGGGGGGGAGATTGGGGCAGACGATGGAGAGAGAGAGGGGGGGGAGATGGGGAGAGATGGAGAGGAGAGAGGGGGGGGGAGTGGGGAAGATGGGAGAAGAGAGAGAGGAGAGGGAGAGAGGGGGGGAGAGGGGGAGATGGGAGAGATGGAGAGAGAGAGGGGGGGAGATGGGGAGAGATGGAGAGAGAGAGGGGGGAGATGGGGAGAGAGATGGAGAGAGAGGAGGGGGGGGAGATGGGAGAGATGGAAGAGAGAGAGGGGGGGGAGATGGGGAGAGATGGAGAGAGAGAGGGGGGGAGATGGGGAGAGATGGAGAGGAGAGAGGGGGGGAGATGGAGAGAGAGGGAGGAGAGAGAGGGGAGAGGAGAGAGATGGAGAGAGAGAGGGGGGGGGAGATGGAGAGAGAGAGGGGGGGAGATGGAGGAGAGAGGGGGGGGGGAGATGGAGAGAGAGGGGGGGGGAGATGGAGAGAGAGAGGGGGGGAGATGGAGAGAGAGAGGGGGGGAGATGGAGAGAGAGAGGGGGGAGATGGAGAGAGAGAGGGGGGGGAGATGGAGAGAGAGAGGGGGGGGAGATGGAGAGAGAGAGGGGGGGGAGATGGAGAGAGAGAGGGGGGGGAGATGGAGAGAGAGGGGGGGGAGATGGAGAGAGAGAGGGGGGGGAGATGGAGAGAGAGGGGGGGGGAGATGGAGAGAGAGAGGGGGGGGAGATGGAGAGAGAGAGGGGGGGGAGATGGAGAGAGAGAGGGGGGGGAGATGGAGAGAGAGAGGGGGGGAGATGGAGAGAGAGGGGGGGGAGATGGAGAGAGAGAGGGGGGGGGAGATGGAGAGAGAGAGGGGGGGGGAGATGGAGAGAGAGAGGGGGGGGGAGATGGAGAGAGAGGGGGGGGGGGGAGATGGAGAGAGATGAGAGAGAGGGGAGATGGAGAGAGATGAGAGAGAGGGGGGGGGGGGATGGAGAGAGATGGAGAGAGAGGGGGGGGGGGGGAGGGGGAGAGATGGAGAGAGAGAGGGGGGGGGAGAGAGAGGGGGGGTAGAGAGAGGGGGGAGAGAGAGGGTGAGAGAGAATTTCAGAAAAAGGGCAAGACAAAGTATTTGGTCAGAAACTGGACCAAGCCAGACACTATAGAGGATTATTGGTCTCCACTAGACTCAGGGAATAATCCTGACTGTGTGGACACCCACCTGTAGCACGCGCTCCAGCAGGTATATCTCTCTGGTCACCATAACAACACCCACCCGTAGCACACGCTCCAGCAGGTATATCTCTCTGGTCACCATAACAACACCCACCCATAGCACGCGCTCCAGCAGGTATATCTCACTGGTCACCATAGCAACACCCACCTGTAGCACGCGCTCCAGCAGGTATCTCTCACTGGTCACCATAGCAGCACCCACCCGTAGCACGCGCTCCAGCAGGTATATCTCACTGGTCACCATAGCAGCACCCACCCGTAGCACGCGCTCCAGCAGGTATCTCTCACTGGTCACCATAGCAGCACCCACCCGTAGCACGCGCTCCAGCAGGTATATCTCACTGGTCACCATAGCAGCACCCACCCGTAGCACGCGCTCCAGCAGGTATATCTCACTGGTCACCATAGCAACACCCACCCGTAGCACGCGCTCCAGCAGGTATACAGTATCTCACTAGTCACCCCCAAAGCCAATTCCTACTTTGGCCGCCTCTCCATCCAGTTCTTTGCTGCCAATGACTGGAACGAACTGCAAAAATCTCTGAAGCTGGAGAGTCATATCTCCCTCACTAGCTTTTAAGCACCAGCTGTCACAGATCACTGCACCCGTACATAGCCCACCCGTACATAGCCCACCCGTACATAGCCCATCTAACTACCTCATCCCCATAGTGTTATTTGTATTGTGTTGCTCCTTTGCACCCCAGTATCTCCACTTGCACATTCATCACTCCAGTGTTTAATTTGCTAAATTATAATTACTTCACCTCTACGGCCTATTTATTGCCTCACCTCCTTAATCTCACCTCATTTCCACTCACTGTATATAGATTTAATGTCTACTGTATGTTTGTTTATTCCATGTGTAACTCTGTGTTGATGTTTGTTGTGTGTCAAACTGCTTTGCTTTATTCTGGGCCAGGTCGCAGTCGTAAATGAGAACTTGTTCTCGACTGGCCTTGCTTGGTTATATAAAAGTATATAAACATCAATATAAAAATAGATACCATGGAGGGATGACGGGTCAGAGGCCTTTAGCGCTCTGTTGTTCTAGAGAGAACACGCCGGAGACGAGGAATAGACACCATGGAGGGATGACGGGTCAGAGGCCTTTAGCGCTCTGTTGTTCTAGAGAGAACACACCGGAGACGAGGAATAGACACCATGGAGGGATGACGGGTCAGAGGCCTTTAGCGCTCTGTTGTTCTAGAGAGAACACACCGGAGACGAGGAATAGACACCATGGAGGGATGACGGGTCAGAGGCCTTTAGCGCTCTGTTGTTCTAGAGAGAACACACCGGAGACGAGGAATAGACACCATGGAGGGATGACGGGTCAGAGGCCTTTAGCGCTCTGTTGTTCTAGAGAGAACACACCGGAGACGAGGAATAGACACCATGGAGGGATGACGGGTCAGAGGCCTTTAGCGCTCTGTTGTTCTAGAGAGAACACACCGGAGACGAGGAATAGACACCATGGAGGGATGACGGGTCAGAGGCCTTAGCGCTCTGTTGTTCTAGAGAGAACACGCCGGAGACGAGGAATAGACACCATGGAGGGATGACGGGTCAGAGGCCTTTAGCGCTCTGTTGTTCTAGAGAGAACACACCGGAGACGAGGAATAGACACCATGGAGGGATGACGGGTCAGAGGCCTTTAGCGCTCTGTTGTTCTAGAGAGAACACACCGGAGACGAGGAATAGACACCATGGAGGGATGACGGGTCAGAGGCCTTAGCGCTCTGTTGTTCTAGAGAGAACACGCCGGAGACGAGGAATAGACACCATGGAGGGATGACGGGTCAGAGGCCTTTAGCGCTCTGTTGTTCTAGAGAGAACACACCGGAGACGAGGAATAGACACCATGGAGGGATGACGGGTCAGAGGCCTTTAGCGCTCTGTTGTTCTAGAGAGAACACACCGGAGACGAGGAATAGACACCATGGAGGGATGACGGGTCAGAGGCCTTTAGCGCTCTGTTGTTCTAGAGAGAACACACCGGAGACGAGGAATAGACACCATGGAGGGATGACGGGTCAGAGGCCTTTAGCGCTCTGTTGTTCTAGAGAGAACACACCGGAGACGAGGAATAGACACCATGGAGGGATGACGGGTCAGAGGCCTTTAGCGCTCTGTTGTTCTAGAGAGAACACGCCGGAGACGAGGAATAGACACCATGGAGGGATGACGGGTCAGAGGCCTTTAGCGCTCTGTTGTTCTAGAGAGAACACGCCGGAGACGAGGAATAGACACCATGGAGGGATGACGGGTCAGAGGCCTTTAGCGCTCTGTTGTTCTAGAGAGAACACGCCGGAGACGAGGAATAGACACCATGGAGGGATGACGGGTCAGAGGCCTTTAGCGCTCTGTTGTTCTAGAGAGAACACGCCGGAGACGAGGAATAGACACCATGGAGGGATGACGGGTCAGAGGCCTTTAGCGCTCTGTTGTTCTAGAGAGAACACACCGGAGACGAGGAATAGACACCATGGAGGGATGACGGGTCAGAGGCCTTTAGCGCTCTGTTGTTCTAGAGAGAACACACCGGAGACGAGGAATAGACACCATGGAGGGATGACGGGTCAGAGGCCTTAGCGCTCTGTTGTTCTAGAGAGAACACGCCGGAGACGAGGAATAGACACCATGGAGGGATGGGATGACGGGTCAGAGGCCTTAGCGCTCTGTTGTTCTAGAGAGAACACGCCGGAGACGAGGAAGATAAAAAAGGACAACAGTGTGAATAAAACAAGAGTAACAAGCTGAAAAACAACAGGTCACAAGAGTTCCTCATAAATCACATTGATAAGAGCAGAAGCAGGTCAAGATCAACAGACCATCTCACACTGCTGGAACAGAGGAGAGGTTGAGGAACCCTATTGGTTATTAATACCAGGGAGCCATGTGGGACCATGGGGAAATAACAGACCAGGGAGCCATGGGCAAATAACAGCCCAGGGCAACGAGCCCAGGGCAAATAACAACCCAGGGCAACGAGCCCAGGGCAACTAACAGCCCAGGGCAACTAACAGCCCAGGGCAACTAACAGCCCAGGGCAACTAACAGCCCAGGGCAACAACGAGCCCAGGGCAACAACGAGCCCAGGGCAACAACGAGCCCAGGGCAACAACGAGCCCAGGGCAGCTAACCCAGGGCAGCTAACCCAGGGCAGCTAACCCAGGGCAGCTAACGTGTTTTATAGCTTGGTTCTCTAAAACTTCTGATTTAGTTGTAATGTTGGGAGTCTCTGAAAAATCACATGAACACACGCACTACAAAATATGTAGAATCACAGGAAAATAGCTTTTAAATTGCAACAAAAATAATATCTACACTCTATGGTAAAAAAAATACATAGAATTGCCGGAAATAAAAGTTATAAAAGTGCATAATGTGCTCTCCACCAACAGGAGGTGTGTGAACAGAAAACCCACTGTATATATTTAAATATTCATGAGGTCATTCTGCCAGGTGAACATTGGCTACTTCGTACTTAGCATTTAAATGAGATGGTTTTTTTTGGGGGGGGGGGGGGGGACTTTAAATCTACCAGAAGGCTTTTCATTAGCATCATCGCTAACGGCTACATTAAGTGGTAAGACTTGTTTTATATTGTTATATTGTTGAAAATAAAATAGGTTTTTTTTCAACGTCTGGATTCAGTCCACGTTTTATAGGGACAGAACAGACACCTTTTAAAGGTCTATTCCCCCTCTATCACTGCTGCAAACGTCCTTCTTCCCCTCTCTCAAAGCCACAGGGTCAGATTAAAGTCTGTAAATACTCACGTATTCTAAACCTTCACCCAGCCACACCAATCCTTCCGTCACGTATTCTAAACCTTCACCCAGCCACACCAATCCTTCCGTCACGTATTCTAAACCTTCACCCAGCCACACCAATCCTTCCATCACGTATTCTAAACCTTCAACCAGCCACACCAATCCTTCCATCACGTATTCTAAACCTTCACCCAGCCACACCAATCCTTCCATCACGTATTCTAAACCTTCAACCAGCCACACCAATCCTTCCATCACGTCTCGTATTCTAAACCTTCAACCAGCCACACCAATCCTTCCATCACGTCTCGTATTCTAAACCTTCACCCAGCCACACCAATCCTTCCATCACGTATTCTAAACCTTCACCCAGCCACACCAATCCTTCCATCACGTCTCGTATTCTAAACCTTCACCCAGCCACACCAATCCTTCCATCACGTATTCTAAACCTTCACCCAGCCACACCAATCCTTCCATCACGTATTCTAAACCTTCACCCAGCCACACCAATCCTTCCATCACGTCTCAAAAACTAAAATAATGGAGCGTCACAACAGAGCTGGAACCCTGACAGATCGATCGTCCCACATCTCCTGAAGGACTGCGGGTTAAAAATCAGCTAGTAGTGGCTTTGTGATGATATTCAGGCTTCATATAAATACCATCAGGTATTGCAAGTAAAGCCTGTTGGACTTTATAAGGTAGGGTTCTCTTCTACCTCAGATCGATCTTGCTCAAACAGCTGGTGGCAGCAAACTTCATGTGGAGAAGAAAGATGGATGTATGTGGGCACTAAAATTGTAATCAAAACAGGTTTAAAATTGAATCACGCAACAAACAAACAAAAATCATGAAATCGTAGGCGAAAACCCTGCTGACTTCCATCCTCAATTCCAGGCCATAAATCATGAGCCCCACAGACACAATAACACATTGGATGTGAGTGACTCAGGATCTACGATGTGGAATGTTTGTACCAGCCAAGCATCTGAAGTAGCTGACTGAGACCTCCACCCCGATGACCTGTTAACCTGGTGCAACGCTCAATAGAACTGTTGGTAGGGCTGGCAAGGGCCACGGTGGGCCCCCGTGGAGGGCCGGGCCTCGGTGGGCCCCCGTGGAGGGCCGGGTCTCGGTGGGCCCCCGTGGAGGGCCGGGTCTCGGTGGGCCCCCGTGGAGGGCCGGGTCTCGCTGGGCCCCCGTGGAGGGCCGGGTCTCGCTGGGCCCCCGTGGAGGGCCGGGCCATATGACCTAAAAATCATAGCTGCATTTTTTCAGACTGATCGGTGATTCACGATATACACTGCCAGTGAATGAGAATGCCAAGAGTGTGCAAAGCTGTCATCATGGCAAAAGGCTACTTTGAAGAATCTAAAATATATTTTGTCATAGTTCTCATGTCTTCACTATTATTCTACAAAGTAGAAAATGGTTTTAACAAATAAAGAAAAACCCTTGAATGAGTTTGTGTCCAAACTTGACTGGCACCATTTATCTATCCTGAACAAAGATCTGTATATATTGAAGAGATGCACGTCTCCGCCCTAACAATGGGAGTCGTTGACCCAAAGGAGGGAAGACAGGCGACAAGCTTAGGTCCAGAAATAAGCCCATAGAAACACATTGGCCTTATTGTGGACAGATTTTAGCGAGAGTAAAACATCTCGCTTCGACTCTTCCTCTAAGGTTTACGCACACGCCAAGCCCCTCCCCCTGGCCTCTCACGCCAAGCCCCTCCCCCTGGCCTCTCACGCCAAGCCCCTCCCCCTGGCCTCTCACACCAAGCCCCTCCCCCTGGCCTCATCATCCTGTCTGACAAGCGGTTTTAACTCACTATTTACATTTTGAGGTTTGATCCAACAGAAATGGGACATATTGACACCGAAACACATTTAGACATTATTCTACTGTAATAGACAAGTTAACCTTTATGTCTCAATTCCTCAAACCTGCAGTTCAGAGCAGACACTACTAAAAACAAGAGTATCAATGAACATTGATTTATGCTGTTTGGCACAACAACAAAAATGACATTTTTATAGACTTGAAAGATCAGTGACTATTGCAACAAACACCAAAAATGCTGGTTAAACTCACTGTATGACTCCAAGTATGACTCTCTATTGATGAATAGAGAGAGAATGACCAATGTCTAAATGTGTTTCATATTATCTTTATGTACATATTCTTTATCCCTTTACACTTGTGTGTATAAGACAGTAGTTTTGGAATTGTTAGTTAGATTACTTGTTGGTTATTACTGCATTGTCGGAACTAGAAGCACAAGCATTTCGCTACACTCGCATTAACATCTGCTAACCATGTGACCATTAACATCTGCTAACCATGTGTATGTGACAAATAACATGTGATTTAATATATGGGGCCGACACCTGATTGATTGATTGATTGATCACCTGCCATTCTCTATTGGCTTTGCCGATAGTCCCTCTACATAGAAAAACCTCAGCCACGCCAGCCGTCAATCACCATCTAATGTTATGTTTTATAACGAAAACACTTTCTCCCGTGTCGTTACGGTCGCTGTCCGCGGTTCTGAAACATCCTTTTCAGTAGAGATAGAGAAGGGCAGGTGTCGGCCCCATACTGTGGAATTGGCACCTTTTCCCCATGTTGCTATATGCATAATAACTAAATGAAACCAGCATGTTGAGATGGAGAACAATGAGGCGGAGGCAGCAGAGACGAGGAAACAGCCCTTCGCCTAATTGTCTGAGAACATTGAGGAGAGAGAGGAAACTCCAATGTAATTAGGTCTATAAATCAATGGCCTAACTGTTCATTTTTACACTGCTGCTACTCTCGGTTATCATCTAGTCACTTTAATAACTCTACCTACATGTACACATTACCTCCACTAACTGCTGCTACTCTCTGTTATCATCTAGTCACTTTAATAACTCTACCTACATGTACACATTACCTCCACTAACCGGTGGACATTGACTCTGTACTGGTACCACCCCCCCCTGTATATAGCCTCCACATTGACTCTGTACCGGTACCCCCTGTATATAGCCTCCACATTGACTCTGTACTGATACCCCCCTGTATATAGCCTCCACATTGACTCTATACTGGTACCACCCCCCCCTGTATATAGCCTCCACATTGACTCTATACTGGTACCACCCCCCCCTGTATATAGCATCCACATTGACTCTATACTGGTACCACCCCCCCCTGTATATAGCATCCACATTGACTCTATACTGGTACCACCCCCCCCTGTATATAGCATCCACATTGACTCTATACTGGTACCACCCCCCCCTGTATATAGCCTCCACATTGACTCTATACTGGTACCACCCCCCCCTGTATATAGCATCCACATTGACTCTATACTGGTACCACCCCCCCCTGTATATAGCCTCCACATTGACTCTATACTGGTACCCCCCCCCCCTGTATATAGCCTCCACATTGACTCTGTACCATAATACCCTGTATATAGCCTCCACATTGACTCTATACTGGTACCCCCCCCCCCTGTATATAGCCTCCACATTGACTCTGTACCATAATACCCTGTATATAGCCTCCACATTGACTCTGTACCATAATACCCTGTATATAGCCTCCACATTGACTCTGTACCATAATACCCTGTATATAGCCTCCACATTGACTCTGTACCATAATACCCTGTATATAGCCTCCACATTGACTCTGTACCATAATACCCTGTATATAGCCTCCACATTGACTCTGTACCATAATACCCTGTATATAGCCTCCACATTGACTCTGTACCATAATACCCTGTATATAGCCTCCACATTGACTCTGTACCATAATACCCTGTATATAGCCTCCACATTGACTCTATACTGGTACCCCCCCCCCCTGTATATAGTCTCACTATTGTTATTTAACTGCTCTTTAATTACTTGTTACTTTTATTGTTACATTTATCGCTTATTCTTATTTTATTTATTTAAATGCATTGTTGGTCAAGGGGCTCGTAAGTAAACATTTCACTGTAAGGTCTACTACACCTGTTGTATTCAGCATTTCACTGTAAGGTCTACTACACCTGTTGTATTCAGCATTTCACTGTAAGGTCTACTACACCTGTTGTATTCAGCATTACACTGTAAGGTCTACTACACCTGTTGTATTCAGCATTTCACTGTGAGGTCTACTACACCTGTTGTATTCAGCATTTCACTGTAAGGTCTACTACACCTGTTGTATTCAGCATTTCACTGTAAGGTCTACTACACCTGTTGTATTCAGCATTTCACTGTAAGGTCTACTACACCTGTTGTATTCAGCATTTCACTGTAAGGTCTACTACACCTGTTGTATTCAGCATTTCACTGTAAGGTCTACTACACCTGTTGTATTCAGCATTTCACTGTGAGGTCTACTACACCTGTTGTATTCAGCATTTCACTGTGAGGTCTACTACACCTGTTGTATTCAGCATTTCACTGTAAGGTCTACTACACCTGTTGTATTCAGCATTTCACTGTGAGGTCTACTACACCTGTTGTATTCAGCATTTCACTGTAAGGTCTACTACACCTGTTGTATTCAGCATTTCACTGTAAGGTCTACTACACCTGTTGTATTCAGCATTTCACTGTAAGGCCTACTACACCTGTTGTATTCAGCATTTCACTGTGAGGTCTACTACACCTGTTGTATTCAGCATTTCACTGTAAGGTCTACCTACACCTGTTGTATTCAGCATTTCACTGTAAGGTCTACTACACCTGTTGTATTCAGCATTTCACTGTGAGGTCTACTACACCTGTTGTATTCAGCATTACACTGTAAGGTCTACTACACCTGTTGTATTGAGCATTTCACTGTAAGGTCTACTACACCTGTTGTATTCAGCATTTCACTGTAAGGTCTACTACACCTGTTGTATTCAGCATTTCACTGTAAGGTCTACTACACCTGTTGTATTCAGCATTTCACTGTAAGGTCTACTACACCTGTTGTATTCAGCATTTCACTGTAAGGTCTACTACACCTGTTGTATTCAGCATTTCACTGTAAGGTCTACTACACCTGTTGTATTCAGCATTTCACTGTAAGGTCTACTACACCTGTTGTATTCAGCATTTCACTGTGAGGTCTACTACACCTGTTGTATTCAGCATTACACTGTAAGGTCTACTACACCTGTTGTATTCAGCATTTCACTGTAAGGTCTACTACACCTGTTGTATTCAGCATTTCACTGTAAGGTCTACTACACCTGTTGTATTCAGCATTTCACTGTAAGGTCTACTACACCTGTTGTATTCAGCATTTCACTGTGAGGTCTACCTACACCTGTTGTATTCAGCATTTCACTGTGAGGTCTACTACACCTGTTGTATTCAGCATTTCACTGTAAGGTCTACTACACCTGTTGTATTCAGCATTTCACTGTAAGGTCTACTACACCTGTTGTATTCAGCATTTCACTGTGAGGTCTACTACACCTGTTGTATTCAGCATTACACTGTAAGGTCTACTACACCTGTTGTATTCAGCATTTCACTGTAAGGTCTACTACACCTGTTGTATTCAGCATTTCACTGTAAGGTCTACTACACCTGTTGTATTCAGCATTTCACTGTAAGGTCTACTACACCTGTTGTATTCAGCATTTCACTGTGAGGTCTACCTACACCTGTTGTATTCAGCATTTCACTGTGAGGTCTACTACACCTGTTGTATTCAGCATTTCACTGTAAGGTCTACTACACCTGTTGTATTCAGCATTTCACTGTAAGGTCTACTACACCTGTTGTATTCAGCATTTCACTGTAAGGTCTACTACACCTGTTGTATTCAGCATTTCACTGTAAGGTCTACCTACACCTGTTGTATTCAGCATTTCACTGTAAGGTCTACTACACCTGATGTATTCAGCATTTCACTGTAAGGTCTACTACACCTGTTGTATTCAGCATTTCACTGTGAGGTCTACTACACCTGTTGTATTCAGCATTTCACTGTAAGGTCTACTACACCTGTTGTATTCAGTATTTCACTGTAAGGTCTACTACACCTGTTGTATTCAGCATTTCACTGTGAGGTCTACTACACCTGTTGTATTCAGCATTTCACTGTAAGGTCTACTACACCTGTTGTATTCAGCATTTCACTGTGAGGTCTACTACACCTGTTGTATTCAGCATTACACTGTAAGGTCTACTACACCTGTTGTATTCAGCATTTCACTGTAAGGTCTACTACACCTGTTGTATTCAGCATTTCACTGTAAGGTCTACTACACCTGTTGTATTCAGCATTTCACTGTAAGGTCTACTACACCTGTTGTATTCAGCATTTCACTGTGAGGTCTACCTACACCTGTTGTATTCAGCATTTCACTGTGAGGTCTACTACACCTGTTGTATTCAGCATTTCACTGTAAGGTCTACTACACCTGTTGTATTCAGCATTTCACTGTGAGGTCTACTACACCTGTTGTATTCAGCATTTCACTGTAAGGTCTACTACACCTGTTGTGTTCAGCATTTCACTGTAAGGTCTACTACACCTGTTGTATTCAGTATTTCACTGTAAGGTCTACTACACCTGTTGTATTCAGCATTTCACTGTAAGGTCTACTACACCTGTTGTATTCAGTATTTCACTGTAAGGTCTACTACACCTGTTGTATTCAGCATTTCACTGTAAGGTCTACTACACCTGTTGTATTCAGCATTTCACTGTAAGGTCTACTACACCTGTTGTATTCAGCATTTCTACTGTAAGGTCTACTACACCTGTTGTATTCAGCATTTCACTGTAAGGTCTACTACACCTGTTGTATTCAGCATTTCACTGTAAGGTCTACCTACACCTGTTGTATTCAGCATTTCACTGTAAGGTCTACTACACCTGTTGTATTCAGCATTTCACTGTGAGGTCTACTACACCTGTTGTATTCAGCATTTCACTGTAAGGTCTACTACACCTGTTGTATTCAGCATTTCACTGTAAGGTCTACTACACCTGTTGTATTCAGCATTTCACTGTAAGGCCTACTACACCTGTTGTATTCAGCATTTCACTGTGAGGTCTACTACACCTGTTGTATTCAGCATTTCACTGTAAGGTCTACTACACCTGTTGTATTCAGCATTTCTACTGTAAGGTCTACTACACCTGTTGTATTCAGCATTTCACTGTAAGGTCTACTACACCTGTTGTATTCAGCATTTCACTGTAAGGTCTACTACACCTGTTGTATTCAGCATTTCACTGTAAGGTCTACTACACCGGTTGTATTCAGCATTTCACTGTAAGGTCTACTACACCGGTTGTATTCAGCATTTCACTGTAAGGTCTACTACACTTGTTGTATTCAGCATTTCACTGTAAGGTCTACCTACACCTGTTGTATTCAGCATTTCACTTTAAGGTCTACTACACCTGTTGTATTCAGCATTTCACTGTAAGGTCTACCTACACCTGTTGTATTCAGCATTTCACTTTAAGGTCTACTACACCTGTTGTATTCAGCATTTCACTGTAAGGTCTACTACACCTGTTGTATTGAGCATTTCCCTGTAAGGTCTACTACACCTGTTGTATTCAGCATTTCACTGTAAGGTCTACATCAGTTGTATTCGGTGCATGTGACTAAGAACATTAGATTTGTGGCTTTATAAATGATCCATATGCATCTACAGAAATAAAACAGATCCTGCTTCTGTTTTAACAGGACATCCTGGCCATCCTGACTCTAGATCTCTTGACGTAGCATGATGCAATGGAATAGCAACTAGCTGGCTGTCTCCAAGTACCCCCGAGTAGGTGACTAGCTACACTGGGAAGAACTGTCCTTCACAATGATCCAATCTAGCACCAGGCAGGCAGCAACCACAGGTGGGTTAGATGTTTTACTCAACCAGGCAAGTCGGGTTAATTCTTATTTACAAATGACGGCCTACCATTGGCCAAAACCTCCATTAACCCGGGACGGCGTTGGGCCAAATTGTGCGTTGCCTTATGGGACTTCCGATCACAGCCGGCTGTGATACAGCCCGGGATCGAACCAGGGCCTGTAGTTACGCCTCTAACACTGAGTTGCAGTGCCTTAGACCGCTGAGCCACTCGGAAGCCCCAAAATGAATGAATGCGGTGTATTTCACAGACAAACACAGGCTGAATCCTAAATGACACTCTATTCCCTATATAGCGAACTACTTTTGACCAGGACCTGTGGTGCGCTATATTAAAGAATAGGGTGCTATTTGAGATGCGGGCAGACAATTATTTTCCCAAAATGAGTCCATATTTCTTCATAACAAATCTCCTTGTATCTAACCAGCCAAGCACTTATTAAACCATACACAGTAGACTCTTATTTGAACCGTAGTCCTCTCGTCTGGCTGTTGATTTAACGAGGACGATCAAATCGTGTTCTAGCAGCAGCTGCCCGGTCAAGTTCCTCTCCTCTGAATAAACATGAAGCATAAAAAAACAGCTTCTTTATTTTTTCTACTGCAGATTGATTAGATTTCACTAGCAGTAAAACAATGGCGCCCTCTGTTGGCAAAACAGCGGTAGTGCAGGAGAAAAGGTCAATGTAGACTAGATGCAAATCTGTCATTTCTGTTTTTCCAGTTCATTTGTGAGCTTTTTTTGTTTGTTTGAGTAATGTGTGTACTGTGGACACAGCAGGGGCCACTTCTGGCACTGACTGATGAAGTTTTTGGGGGGTATCTGTACTTAACAATTTATATTTTTGACAACTTTAGGTTTTACTCCACTACATTCTTCAAGAAAATAATGTACTTTTTACTCCTTACATTTTCCCTGAAACCCAAAAGTATTCGTTACATTTTGAATGCTTAGCAGGACATGAAATTGTCTAATTTACGCACTTATCAAAAGAGCATCCCTGGACATCCCTACTGCCTCTGATCTGGATGACTCACTAAACAGAGAACATCCCTGGTCATCCCTACTGCCTCTGATCTGGTGGACTCACTAAACAGAGAACATCCCTGGTCATCCCTACTGCCTCTGATATGGAGGACTCACTAAACAGAGAACATCCCTGGTCATCCCTACTGCCTCTGATCTGGATGACTCACTAAACAGAGAACATCCCTGGTCATCCCTACTGCCTCTGATCTGGTGGACTCACTAAACAGAGAACATCTCTGGTCATCCCTACTGCCTCTGGAGGACTCACTAAACAGAGAACATCCCTGGTCATCCCTACTGCCTCTGATCTGGAGGACTCACTAAACAGAGAACATCCCTGGTCATCCCTACTGCCTCATCTGGAGGACTCACTAAACAGAACATCCCTGGTCATCCCTACTGCCTCTGATCTGGAGGACTCACTAAACAGAGAACATCCCTGGTCATCCCTACTGCCTCTGATCTGGAGGACTCACTAAACAGAGAACATCCCTGGTCATCCCTACTGCCTCTGATCTGGAGGACTCACTAAACAGAGAACATCCCTGGTCATCCCTACTGCCTCTGATCTGGAGGACTCACTAAACAGAGAACATCCCTGGTCATCCCTACTGCCTCTGATCTGGATGACTCACTAAACAGAGAACATCCCTGGTCATCTCTACTGCCTCTGATCTGGTGGACTCAGTAAACACAAACACTTCGTTTGTAAATTATGTCTGAGAGTTTAACTGTGCCCCTGGCTATCCGTAAATGTTTAAAAAAAACAAGAACATTGTGTCTTCTGGTTCTCTTAATATAAGACATTTTAAATATAAACTATAACTTTTGATACTTAAGTACATTTTAAACCAAATACTTTTAGACTTTTACTCTTGTAGTATTTTACTGGGTGACTTTTACTTGAGTCATTTTCTTTTAAGAGGTCGACATTTACTCCAGTTTGAAAACGGGGTACTTTTGTCCACCCCTGTTTATTATTAACTACATAGTTCGAGATGGATTTTCAGCCGTATGGCAGGAGTGACGTCACTTTCCTTTTCTACATGAAAAAAAAAAAGTATTTTAGTTTATTAATTCGACCATTTAAAAAATAAAAAATAAAAAAAGCACACACAAAACTTAAAAGCCTTATACATGAACATGAATAAAATCGAGGTTAACGGGATTATTTCTATTGTGGTCCTCTTGAGACAAGTTGGCAAGCGAAGATCCAACACAGTATGGCAGTACTAACCACATTTAACGTTAGCAACAAGACCCTGGTGTTAATGTCTGGTAAATCGGGCTTTTTATTGTCACAACAACAAAAAAATGGTACGGACAGCGATACTATCCAACCACATTTAACAGTTAGGACACATTCCATACATCCCGCTTGTGTCCGCCATGATGCTAACTAGCATAGCCACACTTTCCAGCCAGTCTATCCGGGTCCCACAGCCTCCAAAAACGGACAGAAATAACTTCGTATTTAACTTACCAGCCCTTCGATCTGAATCTGTTTCACAGGTGAATCTAAAGTCGCTCCCGGAGACGTGGAAGCCATCGGGGCGGTTGGTGTCGACGGTGTTTCCTTGCGAGTAGCCATTCTGAAACACGCCGAAAAAAAGAGGGAGGAAAGAGAGGGTGGGACATGGTGCACCGGCTTTCTACGCTTGGGGTAAATGGTTACATAATAAATTGTTCCGAGTGTCGAGCCATTATTCAGAGACTGGATACAGTCATATCTACATACAGTAAGTAGTTCAAACACGATGTTATTGCTATATTGCTGCCATCACATAATTCATTTCATGAGGAAAAGATCTTCAACCTCTCTCCTTTCTATACTTTATAACAGTAAATTGTCTTGTGCCGTTCACGAGCCTTTTGGGGCCCAAAGCAACATTTAATTTCCCCCACCCCCAGCGATCAAAACATTTTAGCAGCCCCTACTGTTATGAAGAGAAGAGATGGAGAGGGAGAGAGAGAGAGGGGGGTAGGGAAGGAAGGAAGGAATGAAGGAAAGATGAAAGGAAGGAGGAGAGGAAGAGAGGAAAAGGGGCTGAATGGATTTGAAATAGATTTATTTTTTTCTTTAATTGTAACTTATTTTGTCCATAATGTTTCTGACGCGGTGTCTTATGACCGAAATGAGCTTCTGGATATCAGGGCAGCGATTACTCACCTCGTACTGGAGGAATTCTTCAACGAGTCGGACGGAAACGATGACGTCATCCCCAACAGGGCCCTCATCCCCGTATTTCGCAGGAGGTAAAGACGGAGATATCGTGGACGACGGTCCGGGTGCCTTGTAAGGATCCGTCTCAAAGAGGGTGATCTACATTTACCATCGGTCCTATTAGCAAACGTAGAATCAAATTAGAATCAAATAGACGAGCACGTATATCCTACCAACGGGACATTAAAAACTTGTCTCAGGATGGTAAGTTGGTGGTTGAAGATATCCCTCTAGTGGTGTTGGGGCTGTGCTTTGGCAAAGTGGGTGGGGTTATATCCTGCCTGTTTGGCCCTGTCCGGGGGTATCATCAGATGGGGCCACAGTGTCTCCTGACCCCTCCCGTCTCAGCCTCCAGTATTTATGCTGCAGTAGTTTATGTGTCGGGGGCTAGGGTCAGTCTGTTATATCTGGAGTACTTCTCCTGTCTTATCCGGTGTCCTGTGTGAATTTAAGTATGCTCTCTCTAATTCTCTCTTTCTTTCTCTCTCTAGGAGGACCTGAGCCCTAGGACCATGCCTCAGGACTATCTGGCATGATGACTCCTTGCTGTCCCCAGTCCACCTGGTCGTGCTGCTGCTCCAGTTTCAACTGTTCTGCCTGTGGCTATGGAACTGACCTGTTCACCGAACGTGCTACCTGTCCCAGACCTGCTGTTTTCAACTCTCTAGAGACAGCAGGAGCGGTAGAGATACTCTGAATGATAGTCTATGAAAAGCCAACTGACATTTACTCCTGAGGTGCTGACCTGTTGCACCCTCGACAACTACTGTGATTATTATTTGATCCTGCTGGTCATTTATGAACATTTGAACATCATGTTCTGTTATAATCTCCACCCAGCACAGCCAGAAGAGGACTGGCCACCCCTCATAGCCTGGTTCCTCTCTAGGTTTATAATCTCCACCCAGCACAGCCAGAAGAGGACTGGCCCACCCCTCATTGCCTGGTTCCTCTCTAGATTTATAATCTCCACCCGGCACAGCCAGAAGAGGACTGGCCCACCCCTCATAGCCTGGTTCCTCTCTAGATTTATAATCTCCACCCGGAACAGCCAGAAGAGGACTGGCCCACCCCTCATAGCCTGGTTCCTCTCTAGATTTATAATCTCCACCCGGAACAGCCAGAAGAGGACTGGCCCACCCCTCATAGCCTGGTTCCTCTCTAGGTTTATAATCTCCACCCGGCACAGCCAGAAGAGGACTGGCCACCCCTCATAGCCTGGTTCCTCTCTAGGTTTATAATCTCCACCCGGAACAGCCAGAAGAGGACTGGCCCACCCCTCATAGCCTGGTTCCTCTCTAGGTTTATAATCTCCACCCAGCACAGCCAGAAGAGGACTGGCCACCCCTCATAGCCTGGTTCCTCTCTAGGTTTATAATCTCCACCCGGCACAGCCAGAAGAGGACTGGCCACCCCTCATAGCCTGGTTCCTCTCTAGGTTTATAATCTCCACCCGGAACAGCCAGAAGAGGACTGGCCACCCCTCATAGCCTGGTTCCTCTCTAGGTTTATAATCTCCACCCAGCACAGCCAGAAGAGGACTGGCCACCCCTCATAGCCTGGTTCCTCTCTAGGTTTATAATCTCCACCCGGAACAGCCAGAAGAGGACTGGCCACCCCTCATAGCCTGGTTCCTCTCTAGGTTTATAATCTCCACCCGGCACAGCCAGAAGAGGACTGGCCACCCCTCATAGCCTGGTTCCTCTCTAGATTTCTTCCTAGGGAGTTTTTCCTAGCCACCGTGCTTCTACACCTGCATTGCTTGCTGTTTGGGGTTTTAGGCTGGGTTTCTGTACAGCACTTTGAGATATCAGCTGATGTAAGAAGGGCTTTATAAATACATTTGATTAATATCTTATGTTTCACAGAGTCGCGGCTGAACAACAACATGATTAACATACAGCTGGCGGGTTTTAAGCTTTTTCGTCGGGAGTCACGAGTGTCAACTGGTGTTGTATTCTAAACAGCAGGATTATTAAAGGGATACCTCGATTTTGGCAATGAAGCCCTTTATCTTCTTCCCCAGTCAGATTAACTCGTGGACACCATTTTTATGTCTGACTGTGTCCAGTATGAAGGAAGCATGCTAGCTGTTCCCATAGACTTCCATTCAATGCGCTAACGCTAGTTAGCAACTTCCTTTAAAAAATTGTTTTTATTGCATACGTGACAAATAAAATTTGATTTCAAACTGCACAGACATAAAAATGACTGAGGAAATAAGTAAAAAGGCTTCATTGCCAAAATATTTAAGCATCCCTTTAAGTTAGCCTCAACTTGTCGTCAAGTCAGTTATTTTAAGTCCACATTTCTCTAAAAGATTAAATCATTTCAAGTCATTCTGAACAGTCAGCTGGACCAAGTCATTCTGAACAGTCAACTGGACCAAGTCATTCTGAACAGTCAGCTGGGCCAAGTCATTTTGAACAGTCAGCTGGGCCAAGTCATTTTGAACAGTCAGCTGGGCCAAGTCATTTTGAACAGTCAGCTGGGCCAAGTCATTTTGAACAGTCAGCTGGGCCAAGTCATTTTGAACAGTCAGCTGGGCCAAGTCATTTTGAACAGTCAGCTGGGCCAAGTCATTTTGAACAGTCAGCTGGACCAAGTCATTCTGAACAGTCAGCTGGGCCAAGTCATTTTGAACAGTCAGCTGGACCAAGTCATTTTGAACAGTCAGCTGGGCCAAGTCATTTTGAACAGTCAGCTGGGCCAAGTCATTTTGAACAGTCAGCTGGGCCAAGTCATTTTGAACAGTCAGCTGGGCCAAGTCATTTTGAACAGTCAGCTGGGCCAAGTCATTTTGAACAGTCAGCTGGACCAAGTCATTCTGAACAGTCAGCTGGGCCAAGTCATTTTGAACAGTCAGCTGGACCAAGTCATTGTGAACAGTCAGCTGGGCCAAGTCATTGTGAACAGTCAGCTGGGCCAAGTCATTTTGAACAGTCAGCTGGGCCAAGTCATTCTGAACAGTCAGCTGGGCCAAGTCATTCTGAACAGTCAGCTGGGCCAAGTCATTTTGAACAGTCAGCTGGGCCAAGTCATTGATCTTGCTTTCTGGAACATATTCTTGATGTCATTTCACCAGACAGAATGGTTCAGAGTGTGTAAACCAGGTAATTAAAACACTTTTTATTTCAAATTCTTTACAGAAGTATCACAACAGCTAGTTAACCATAAGACTTAAAAACATGGGATCATCAACTTTCATTGAAACATGTACAAGCATCTAGTTTCTTTTATGCAACAACAAAAATAGCTGTGGAGGTACAAAACGCAACAGGAATAAATGGGCATTATTATACACCTAAACAATACAATTCAATGCTAGTCGTAATATAGCCAATTTATCAACAGAAATAACAACCTGTATAAACAAAAATCAACAAAAAAAATTTGGGAAAGAAAACCAGGATTTTATGTCAAGTGCAATAGGAAGAACTTGAGGTGAAGAGCTCTTATTCCATTTCTCTCATGATATAACAGTACCTGTAAAACAGCATGTATGTAAGCATGAAAGACAAATGTTCAAACACAATTTTTGAAGGGGAATTCTTGATTGGAGACTAAAATTTGATTAATCTTTTTGATGAATTTGACCATTACAGAGCAATGGGACATGTATTGTTCCAACCCCCCCAAAACAAAACAACTAGTGTGGTCAGAAAGCTTTACAAAATGGAAAGAAGGAACTTGACAGGAAATATATATAAATATACTGGATAAATGCATTTCTCACGTAAAAAAACAATACTGCATGATTCAGTTGGTGGTAGATACAGTACAATCCTTTTCAAAGTTAGCATTTAGGACCCCCCCCACCCCCCCCAACAAAAAAAAAGGGCAAAAAAAAAAACCTAACATATACATAAAAATAGTGAAAAAGACATTTCCAAATGGCACCATATTCCCTATATAGTGCACTACTTTTGCCCAGAACCCTAAGGAGGCTCTGGTCAAAAGTAGGGTGCTGTATAGGAACCAGTGCCATTTGGACCTCAGGCAGTGTCTAAACCAGGTGGAATCTTGGTCCGGCTGTAGCGATGATGTCACTGTAAGGCTCGGTCTGGTTGAGCTCGATGGCCTGCTGTTTCTTCAGAACCAGGAAACTGTAGAACTTGGCGGCCGCCTGCTTCTTGTTGTTGTCTCGGCACAGCGCCAACAAGCTGACCTGCTCGGCTCCCGTCTTGGCCATGACTCGCTGTAGAGAGGAGAGAACAGAGAGACGGGTCACCTTACTGATCAATGGTCTGTTCAACCAGATTACAGACCGACCCAGGGGGTCGTCCAGCGAGATTACAGACCGACCCAGGAGAAAGTGGTTCGCCCAAATAAGAGATGATGGAATGACTTGCTAAAGATATGAAGTCAGTCGCCTCCAGACAATCAGATGTCGACATCAGCTATCATCAGATGTCGACATCAGCTATCATCAGATGTCGACATCAGCTATCATCAGATGTCGACATCAGCTATCATCAGATGTCGACATCAGCTATCATCAGATGTCGACATCAGCTATCATCAGATGTCGACATCAGCTATCATCAGATGTCGACATCAGCTATCATCAGATGTCGACATCAGCTATCATCAGATGTCGACATCAGCTATCATCAGATGTCGACATCAGCTATCATCAGATGTCGACATCAGCTATCATCAGATGTCGACATCAGCTATCATCAGATGTAGATATCAGATATTCTCCAACGACCTGTTTTCCATTATAGCAATTTTCCACATGGAAATGTAATATTTTGTAACTCTAATTTCCAACAGAACATTAGCATAGTTTGTTTGTTTACCTGAAGTAGTGAATAACAGGATGTTTGTTTACCTGAAGTAGTGAATAACAGGATGTTTGTTTACCTGAAGGCCATGCAGCATCTGTTGGGTCCTCTTGTTCCACCTCTTCTCCTCCTGGTCCTGAGTTGGATCCCCCTCCTCCTCCTGCAAACACACACACACACACACACACTCTGAAAACATGCAGGACCTCAAGGTGGCCTGACACAGTCCATTCATCGCCAAAGGTATCATAGATGTGTATTTCCCACAAATGTTACTTTTCCATCAGGCCAGTTGAGGTCACATCGTCTTTACCCCCCCCCCCCCCCCCCAGGTTTCTACCCTCCTCCCCAGTCTCTACCCCCCCCCCCCCCCCCCATATATAAACCCTCTCTGATGGTAAGTTGCCACCACTCACCTCCTCATCACTGTCATCCTTGTCCTTCTTCTCCTTGTCCAGCAGATCCAGCTCAGGGACCAGCTGTGTGAGGTTGAGGCTCTCCTCTGGGGGCAGGTCTACCTGGGGCAGGTCAACCTGGGGCAGGTCTACCTGGGCCATGGATAGGACTGAGAGATCAGCCTGAGGCTCCTGGGCTCCCATCTAAATGGACAAGACGAGAGAGGGTTATTGGATACACATACCAGAACTAGTCAGAGGTAAGACAAAACATCAACCATTTCATTACTGGTTGTTGAATACATTTATATACACCTTGCTGTTATTACTGGGGGGGTTACGCACATCGTTTAACATTATGTAAATGTGGCAGATGCTCTGATTCAGAGACTTAACTAGGTGCATCCGACTACAGTAGGTAAGATAACTAGTCACAGGAAATAGGCAAAACATGAATGATTCCATTGCTGGCTGGTTGTTCCATATCCATATGGGGGGGGGGCTGATATCCCAACCAACTAACAGCAGGGGGGGGGGGCTGATATCCCAACCAACTAACAGCAGGGGGGGGGGGGGGGGCTGATATCCCAACCAACTAACAGCAGGGGGGGGGCTGATATCCCAACCAACTAACAGCAGGGGGGGGGGGGGGGGCTGATATCCCAACCAACTAACAGCAGGGGGGGGGGGGCTGATATCCCAACCAACTAACAGCAGGGGGGGGGGGCTGATATCCCAACCAACTAACAGCAGGGGGGGGGGGGGCTGATATCCCAACCAACTAACAGCAGGGGGGGGGGGGGGGGGGCTGATATCCCAATCAACTGTAACAGCAGTGGGGGGGGGGGGCTGATATCCCAATCAACTGTAACAGCAGTGGGGGGGGGGGGGGCTGATATCCCAATCAACTGTAACAGCAGGGGGGGGGGGGGGGGGGCTGATATCCCAATCAACTGTAACAGCAGTGGGGGGAGGCTGATATCCCAATCAACTGTAACAGCAGTGGGGGGGGCTGATATCCCAATCAACTGTAACAGCAGTGGGGGGGGGGGGGGGGGGGGGGCTGATATCCCAATCAACTGTAACAGCAGTGGGGGGGGGGGGCTGATATCCCAACCAACTGTAACAGCAGTGGGGGGGGGGGGGGGGGGCTGATATCCAACCAACTGTAACAGCAGTGGGGGGTGGGGGGGCTGATATCCCAACCAACTGTAACAGCAGTGGGGGGGGGGGGGCTGATATCCCAACCAACTGTAACAGCAGTGGGGGGGGGGGCTGATATCCCAACCAACTGTAACAGCAGTGGGGGGGGGGGGGCTGATATCCCAGTCTCCTGAATGAAAGCAGTAGTACTCACAGGCAGGCCAGCCCCCTGAATGAAAGCAGTAGTACTCACAGGCAGGCCAGCCCCCTGAATGAAAGCAGTAGTACTCACAGGCAGGCCAGCCCCCTCCCTGAATGAAAGCAGTAGTACTCACAGGCAGGCCAGCCCCCCTCCCTGAATGAAAGCAGTAGTACTCACAGGCAGGCCAGCCCCCTCCCTGAATGAAAGCAGTAGTACTCACAGGCAGGCCAGCCCCCTCCCTGAATGAAAGCAGTAGTACTCACAGGCAGGCCAGCCCCCTCCCTGAATGAAAGCAGTAGTACTCACAGGCAGGCCAGCCCCCTCCCTGAATGAAAGCAGTAGTACTCACAGGCAGGCCAGCCCCCTCCCTGAATGAAAGCAGTAGTACTCACAGGCAGGCCAGCCCCCTCCCTGAATGAAAGCAGTAGTACTCACAGGCAGGCCAGCCCCCTCCCTGAATGAAAGCAGTAGTACTCACAGGCAGGCCAGCCCCCTCCCTGAATGAAAGCAGTAGTACTCACAGGCAGGCCAGCCCCCTCCCTGAATGAAAGCAGTAGTACTCACAGGCAGGCCAGCCCCCTCCCTGAATGAAAGCAGTAGTACTCACAGGCAGGCCAGCCCCCTCCCTGAATGAAAGCAGTAGTACTCACAGGCAGGCCAGCCCCCTCCCTGAATGAAAGCAGTAGTACTCACAGGCAGGCCAGCCCCCTCCCTGAATGAAAGCAGTAGTACTCACAGGCAGGCCAGCCCCCTCCCTGAATGAAAGCAGTAGTACTCACAGGCAGGCCAGCCTCCTCCCTGAATGAAAGCAGTAGTACACAGGCAGGCCAGCCTCCTGAATGAAAGCAGTAGTACTCACAGGCAGGCCAGCCCCCTCCCTGAATGAAAGCAGTAGTACTCACAGGCAGGCCAGCCCCCTCCCTGAATGAAAGCAGTAGTACTCACAGGCAGGCCAGCCCCCTCCCTGAATGAAAGCAGTAGTACTCACAGGCAGGCCAGCCTCCTTGTGTTTGAGTCCGTGTGGGGTGGACGGCGGTGGCATGACAGTCTCATCCAAGGTGGTCCTACTTCCCTCCATGGCTGAGGCCTGCAGCATACTGGGTTCCTCCATGATGGTCTGGTCTGAGGAGAGAGAGACACAGGGTTGGTTTGATAATGACAGAGGAACAACCAGATGTCCATGATGGTCTAGTATATGAGGGGTGAGACAGGGAGAAAGCCTCCTCTCTGGGGTTAGTATATGAGGGGTGAGACAGGGAGACAGCCTCCTCTCTGGGGTTAGTATATGAGGGGTGAGACAGGGAGAAAGCCTCCTCTCTGGGGTTAGTATATGAGGGGTGAGACAGCCTCCTCTCTGGGGTTAGTATATGAGGGGTGAGACAGCCTCCTCTCTGGGGTTAGTATATGAGGGGTGAGACAGCCTCCTCTCTGGGGTTAGTATATGAGGGGTGAGACAGCCTCCTCTCTGGGGTTAGTATATGAGGGGTGAGACAGCCTCCTCTCTGGGGTTAGTATATGAGGGGTGAGACAGCCTCCTCTCTGGGGTTAGTATATGAGGGGTGAGACAGCCTCCTCTCTGGGGTTAGTATATGAGGGGTGAGACAGCCTCCTCTCTGGGGTTAGTATATGAGGGGTGAGACAGCCTCCTCTCTGGGGTTAGTATATGAGGGGTGAGACAGCCTCCTCTCTGGGGTTAGTATATGAGGGGTGAGACAGCCTCCTCTCTGGGGTTAGTATATGAGGGGTGAGACAGCCTCCTCTCTGGGGTTAGTATATGAGGGGTGAGACAGGGAGAAAGCCTCCTCTCTGGGGTTAGTATATGAGGGGTGAGACAGCCTCCTCTCTGGGGTTAGTATATGAGGGGTGAGACAGGGAGACAGCCTCCTCTCTGGGGTTAGTATATGAGGGGTGAGACAGGGAGACAGCCTCCTCTCTGGGGTTAGTATATGAGGGGTGAGACAGGGAGACAGCCTCCTCTCTGGGGTTAGTATATGAGGGGTGAGACAGCCTCCTCTCTGGGGTTAGTATATGAGGGGTGAGACAGCCTCCTCTCTGGGGTTAGTATATGAGGGGTGAGACAGGGAGAAAGCCTCCTCTCTGGGGTTAGTATATGAGGGGTGAGACAGCCTCCTCTCTGGGGTTAGTATATGAGGGGTGAGACAGCCTCCTCTCTGGGGTTAGTATATGAGGGGTGAGACAGGGAGACAGCCTCCTCTCTGGGGTTAGTATAGGAGGGGTGAGACAGGGAGAAAGCCTCCTCTCTGGGGTTAGTATATGAGGCTGAAGGTAACTTACCAATAACGTCCCTGCCAGACAGTGCCTCCTCTCTGGGCACCTCGGGGTTCTCCAGGTCCTTCAGGAACTCATCCAGACTATCAGCCTCTCCTCCCTTCCTCCTCTTCCTCATCTCGTCGGGCACCAGGGGAGTCAGGCAGCGCGTGAACATCTGACAACACAGGACATATTTCAGTTAAAAACCCATTCAACTTCAGGTGTCCCAGAGGGACAGTTAATGAGATCTCCGACACGTTCACCCCCTCCAGACTAAAGCCGTGTGTTCACCCCCTCCATCCAGACTAAAGCCGTGTGTTCACCCCCTCCATCCAGACTAAAGCCGTGTCTTCACCCCCTCCATCCAGACTAAAGCCGTGTGTTCACCCCCTCCATCCAGACTAAAGCCGTGTCTTCACCCCCTCCATCCAGACTAAAGCCGTGTCTTCACCCCCTCCATCCAGACTAAAGCCGTGTGTTCACCCCCTCCATCCAGACTAAAGCCGTGTGTTCACCCCCTCCATCCAGACTAAAGCCGTGTGTTCACCCCCTCCACCCAGACTAAAGCCGTGTCTTCACCCCCTCCATCCAGACTAAAGCCGTGTCTTCACCCCCTCCATCCAGACTAAAGCCGTGTCTTCACCCCCTCCATCCAGACTAAAGCCGTGTCTTCCACCCTCTCCATCCAGACTAAAGCCGCGTGTTCACCCCCCCTCCAGACTAAAGCCGTGTGTTCACCCCCCCTCCAGACTAAAGCCGTGTGTCCACCCCCCCTCCAGACTAAAGCCGTGTGTCCACCCCCTCCATCCAGACTAAAGCCGTGTCTTCACCCCCTCCATCCAGACTAAAGCCGTGTATTCCACCCCCTCCATCCAGACTAAAGCCGTGTCTTCACCCCCTCCATCCAGACTAAAGCTGTGCGTTGATCTCATCCCGTCTCTTACCTTCAACAGTTTGCTGTTCCAGAGCGGCTGTGCGGGGAGAGAGAAGAGTTTCTCCACTCCTCCGGTCTCTTTCCACATCATCAGCTTCTTGGTGGGAGGGGCCAGGTCCAACGTGGTCACGATGTCCGAGTAGTCGCTGAGCTGGGCGCGGATCGACTTACTGTCCAGCTCTTTCAGGTTGTCGACAATCAGCTTCCTCTTCCTCTTCGCCTTGGTCTCTTTCACTAGACAGAGAAGTGTGGATGTCATTCTCTGACACTAGACAGAAGTGTAGACGCCATTTTCCCACTAATGACCAAAAATCCCTATTTCTTTAACAGTTGTTTTCTTCCGCCACAGACCGAGAGGTTCTAGAATGTCTCTGTACCAGAGAGGTTCTAGAATGTCTCTGTACCAGGGAGGTTCTAGAATGTCTCTGTACCAGGGAGGTTCTAGAATGTCTCTGTACCAGAGAGGTTCTAGAATGTCTCTGTACCAGAGAGGTTCTAGAATGTCTCTGTACCAGAGAGGTTCTAGAATGTCAGGCCATCAGTCTGTGATTTGGAATGGCCTCGTCAAAGTCAAGACCTAATCCCAATTTGAGAAGTTGTGGCAGGACTTGAAACTAGCAGTTCCATGATTGAAAATCCACAAATGTGGCTGAGTTAAAGGGGTTCTGCATGGAAGAACGGGCCAGAATTCCTCCACAGAGATGTGAGAGACTGATCAACAATTACAGGAAGTCATTGCTGCTAAAAAGGTGGCACAACCAGTTAGAGTGTAAGAGGGGGGAATGACCTTTTTTCTCCACGAGGGGAATTGGTTATTGCATAAATTTGTTAATAAAATAAGTATACCCTTTCCTTGTTATTTGTGAACTCAGGTTCCCCTTTATCTAATATTAGGTTTTGGTTGAAGATCTGATAATTCAGTATCAGAAATATGCACACAAAAATAATTTTATAATAACAATAAATTCGTTTTAAACAGAAAAGGGGGCAAATACTTTTTCACAGCGTTGTATTTATAGCAGATTTACATTTTAACAGTCAATGAAAGAGAAATGGTTTTGGTTGTGTTTCTCCACGATTCTGACAGAGGAGAGCTGAGAGAAGTGTTTTGGTTGTGTCTCTACACTATTCTGACAGAGGAGAGCTGCTCACCAGTGATGTCGATGGGCTCCAAGGCAAACGCCTCCTCCTCATTGTGGACCAGAGTGGTCTGTTCCGTCTGGTCCTGCATGGCCGGCAGGGGCTCGACTGGGCCGGAGTCAGGACTGTCTGGACCCGCTGTGGGACAACAACACATCTTAATACACACAGTAGGAGTGATGACAGCCGTAATTATGTTCTAGGTCGTTTTAATGGTGTCATGGTTAGATCGATAATAACAAGCTTCTAGGTCGTTTTAATGGTGAATTGTTATCAATTAACCAAACACACAAGCTTGTGATCCGGGTAGTGTTCAGTTGGGAGAAAACGTTTTGAAACAGGGAGGTACAACCTGAACTTGTCAAATAAGAACACAGGTGTTTGTTTTCGGCTGGAAAAATGTATTTGCTACAGTACGCCCCAATGAACAACACACTGACATGTTATCCCAGAAAGAGAGAAAGATCAACAGATTTTAAATGACCACATCGGTCTGGGTAATGAACATACGTGACTGTAGGTTGTCGAAGTCGTCCTCATCGTCTCCATGGTCTGGGGGAATCACGCTCTCTGTGATGGCCGGAGGGTCGTCAAATATACCACCCCCATCCTCCTGGGACAGTAGTTTATCCACTGGACAAACGAGACAACACACGGTTCAGGCTCCGGGACAAACCATTTGGGGGGGGGGGGGTTTACACTGACTGCCGTCATCGCATCACTCTGAATTTAGAGTAGTACTATATTGATCCTTCACACAAACACACAGCTTAGAGCACAGAGACAGTCAACACTATGGGGCGGTATCCCAGCATCCCCCTCCCTCCCTACCCAGCATCCCCCTCCCTCCCTAAGAGCACAGAGACAGTCAACACTATGGGGCGGTATCCCAGCATCCCCCTCCCTCCCTACCCAGCATCCCCCTCCCTCCCTAAGAGCACAGAGACAGTCAACACTATGGGGCGGTATCCCAGCACCCCCCTCCCTCCCTACCCAGCATCCCCCTCCCTCCCTAAGAGCACAGAGACAGTCAACACTATGGGGCGGTATCCCAGCATCCCCCTCCCTAAGAGCACAGAGACAGTCAACACTATGGGGCGGTATCCCAGCATCCCCCTCCCTCCCTACCCAGCATTCCCCTCCCTCCCTAAGAGCACAGAGACAGTCAACACTATGGGGCGGTATCCCAGCATCCCCCTCCCTCCCTACCCAGCATTCCCCTCCCTCCCTAAGAGCACAGAGACAGTCAACACTATGGGGCGGTATCCCAGCATCCCCCTCCCTCCCTACCCAGCATTCCCCTCCCTCCCTAAGAGCACAGAGACAGTCAACACTATGGGGCGGTATCCCAGCATCCCCCTCCCTCCCTACCCAGCATTCCCCTCCCTCCCTAAGAGCACAGAGACAGTCAACACTATGGGGCGGTATCCCAGCATCCCCCTCCCTCCCTACCCAGCATCCCCCTCCCTCCCTAAGAGCACAGAGACAGTCAACACTATGGGGCGGTATCCCAGCATCCCCCTCCCTCCCTACCCAGCATCCCCCTCCCTCCCTAAGAGCACAGAGACAGTCAACACTATGGGGCGGTATCCCAGCACCCCCCTCCCTCCCTACCCAGCATCCCCCTCCCTCCCTAAGAGCACAGAGACAGTCAACACTATGGGGCGGTATCCCAGCATCCCCCTCCCTAAGAGCACAGAGACAGTCAACACTATGGGGCGGTATCCCAGCATCCCCCTCCCTCCCTACCCAGCATCCCCCTCCCTCCCTAAGAGCACAGAGACAGTCAACACTATGGGGCGGTATCCCAGCATCCCCCTCCCTCCCTACCCAGCATCCCCCTCCCTCCCTACCCAGCATTCCCCTCCCTAAGAGCACAGATACAGTCAACACTATGGGGCGGTATCCCAGCATTCCCCTCCCTCCCTACCCAGCATTCCCCTCCCTAAGAGCACAGAGACAGTCAACACTATGGGGCGGTTTCCCAGCATTCCCCTCCCTCCCTACCCAGCATTCCCCTCCCTCCCTACCCAGCATTCCCCTCCCTCCCTACCCAGCATTCCCCTCCCTAAGAGCAGACAGTCAACACTATGGGGCGGTTTCCCAGCATCCCCCTCCCTCCCTACCCAGCATTCCTCCTTCGTTGTTCTCCATAGTGTCTCCAAAGTCGTCGTACTCCAGGTGGTTGGACTTGTCCGGCAGGTGAGCAGGCCCAGGCTCTGCCTCCAGCAGCAGATTAGAGGCTGTCGCTCCATGGATGATGTCCTCTTCAAAGCCTCCCTCTACCCTCATCATCTCACGGTCATCCATGCCAAAGTCAGCTGGGAGCGCGGGAGGGACACAGAGGGTTGTTACAATACATGGAAAGCCAAAGCCAATAGCTAAGTAACCTAGTTAGCATTATGAGAATGTGTCTCCAGCTAGGTAACCTAGTTAGCATTATGAGAATGTGTCTCCAGCTAGGTAACCTAGTTAGCATTATGAGAATGTGTCTCCAGCTAGGTAATCTAGTTAGCATTATGAGAATGTCTCCAGCTAGGTAACCTAGTTAGCATTATGAGAATGTGTCTCCAGCTAGGTAACCTAGTTAGCATTATGAGAATGTGTCTCCAGCTAGGTAATCTAGTTAGCATTATGAGAATGTCTCCAGCTAGGTAATCTAGTTAGCATTATGAGAATGTCTCCAGCTAGGTAACCTAGTTAGCATTATGAGAATGTCTCCAGCTAGGTAACCTAGTTAGCATTATGAGAATGTCTCCAGCTAGGTAACCTAGTTAGCATTATGAGAATGTCTCCAGCTAGGTAACCTAGTTAGCATTATGAGAATGTGTCTCCAGCTAGGTAATCTAGTTAGCATTATGAGAATGTCTCCAGCTAGGTAATCTAGTTAGCATTATGAGAATGTCTCCAGCTAGGTAACCTAGTTAGCATTATGAGAATGTGTCTCCAGCTAGGTAACCTAGTTAGCATTATGAGAATGTCTCCAGCTAGGTAATCTAGTTAGCATTATGAGAATGTGTCTCCAGCTAGGTAATCTAGTTAGCATTATGAGAATGTCTCCAGCTAGGTAATCTAGTTAGCATTATGAGAATGTGTCTCCAGCTAGGTAATCTAGTTAGCATTATGAGAATGTGTCTCCAGCTAGGTAATCTAGTTAGCATTATGAGAATGTCTCCAGCTAGGTAATCTAGTTAGCATTATGAGAATTTATGACTTAGTTTTAGATTTGCATATTCATGAACCAGTTGGTTTTTACAGGGGAAATACAATGTTGTGTATCATGAACATGACTTGCTGTTGCATATTCAGTAGCGATCCAAAACCCAGTTAAAGAGACTCTCAGGTACTTTGTATACTTTTTAGCCAGTAGTTCTGAAAGTAGCACACGAGCCAAAAGCTGTCCACAAACATTTGCATAATAGATCGCAAATGTGCTGATATGTGCACCACATCATCGCTCTCTCTCTCTCTCTCTCTCTGCTGTGTCCACTGGGCCGTTGAGCCCGCCCTGGATAACGCTGGGCAGGCCTCTGGCTAGCCGTCACTCAAATGGGAGGAGCTGAAGCTCATTGGCTAGAACAAAAATTGCTAGGGGGCTGGCCCACATGGGGGAGATGTAAGGTAAATTTGGCATGGCACAGTTTAAAAAAATTAAAAAGTTGCTTTGAAACTGGGGATTTCACAGCTAATTGAGGTAGGAGTAATTCTGCTCATAGATTATGCAAATGGGAGGAGCTGAAGCTCATTGGCTAGAACTGAAATTGCTAGGTGGCTGACCGGCCCACATGCAGGAGATGTATACTTCTCATTGACATCAAGCCAAAGGAGGGAGTTGAAATAAATACACACACTTTCTCGGTCGCCAAAAATACCAGAGCATGTCGAACAAAAGCCAGGAATATTGACAAGACAGCTCCTTACCAAAGTCATTGTCCTGCATGAGGCTGAGGTTCCCCACCTCCTCCCTCATGGTGATCTCCTCCACTCTGCTCTGGTTCAGGGTGAACTGCTGGGCGACGTCTATGTCACTGTGGAAACAACCGACAGTGTCAACGTTTCACCTCAGTTCGTTATAGCTCTGCATAATCACCCGTTCCTTATGTCAGATAGCCGAGTACAATCTGTATTTGGTTAGGACGGGACGGGGGCTCCTAAAATTAGGATTATACTTGTTAGGTGATTTGCATCCTCATTAGTTGCCTGTTACAATTAGCAACAGTCCTCTTCCTGGGAGGCTTGTGTAGGGTTGTATTGGGAGGGAACTTCCTCCATAGACACTATCTATCTATCTATAGATATATATATGACTTACTCAAGGTCGGGTAAGGGTTGGTCAAAGTCGTGGAAATCCTCCGGCAGGGTGATAGCGTTGTAGGCAGCCTCTCTGTTCTCCTCTGGCAGATCCACCACACCTGGGGGGCAGCCAGACAGAGTGGTGAGCAAATAAACAACAAATCAGTAAGACTAGGATCACCAGCCGCTCAAACTCCCGATCTCTTCAAGTTTAGTCCTAGTCAAGTAAGTACCTGGTCTGAAAGCCACGTTGATTAAGCTTATTCCTAGTCACATAAGACCCAAACTACATACCTGGTTTGAAAGCCATCTTGATTAAGTTTATTTCCTAGTCCCATAATAAGAGCCAAGCTACGCACCTGGTCTGAAAGCCATCTTGATCTTGATGAAGGCTTCATTACAGTCAGCCAGGAGGTACTTGGCCTTCCTGTTGTAGATCCTCACCACACCGAGCAGGAGGTGACCTGAGGTCCTCAGCGCCATCTTCACCTAGGGGGAGGAGACAGAACCATGGGTGTATTCAGTGTGGTGAAATGTTCTGAACGCTGTTGAAACAGAATGAAGAGAGACGATATGATTCCCTATTCTATCTGACAATCATTTCTGGTCTACAAAATAGACTTCTAGTTTGAACGTTGCGTAACGATGTGCCCTCCTGAACAGGTCCCATGGATCACATCAGGGAGGAGATGTCATAGGCCGAAGAACAGTCGACCGCAAGCATCATCCAGTAGCTGTGGTCACTACCAAGGTATGTTACTTGATGTGGGTAACATGCATGCATGCATGCTGCCTCAGTCAATCGGCCTGGTTCTAATCTGGTCACTACCTAGTTCCATCATTAGACCCATGCCTACTTCTTCCACACGTAGATCTGACACTATTGGATTGGTCAATGCGGAAATAAGGATAGCCAATGGGATGTCTAATGAACGGCCAAGGGATGAGACTGACTTCTCAGACTGGGTCTTCATTGTGTAAGGGCATTCAACAGAGACATGAATCATGATATCTGCTAGCCAGGTCTCCTCTTACCTTGGGGCAGATAATGCTCTCCACACTGCTCTCTAGGTTACATTCAAACACATGAGCCTTGGTCAGCTTCTTGTCCCAGTGGGCCGCTAGCCAGATCTTGGCCAGAGGCCCACGTTTGGACAGGACAAAGTGGGCGTAGAACATTGCCCCGGTTGGTTGCTAGCTCTTGAAGAACCGGGGGTAAGAGCACCTGGAATAGAGAAAGACGGATTTGAAAGCTTTATGGCATGTGAAATAGAAACTTTCTCAAAATGTTTAGGTAGCTAAGCTTTTGGGAAGAAAATTATCCATGCAAAATAGACGGTAGTTGTAGCTAATATCAACAAATAAAATGTGTCGTTTTGGATTGAAAATACGACTCATTCACGACTCTTTTGGCTTTTTGGATGATAGGAGACCCATAATCAGACATATCTGCCTTGCAATCTAATAAATGACTTAAGTTAGCTAATTATTGTACTGGTTGAAACTGGATTTATATAGTTAGCAGCTCATGTTGAAGTACTGGTGGACTTGCGAGTTAAAAGTTGTTCGAAAAAAATCTACTACTTGGGGCTTTGATTGAACATGGCTAGGCTAGCATGCTAACATGCTAGCTCACGTTAACTGTTCAGTTAGCAAGAGAGCTAGTTAGCTAGCTTGAAATCCTAGCAACAATTTCGGAAAATATATCAAAGTAAACCAAATAAGAAGAGAAGCATGATAATACATCATCCTAATTGATCATAATTGTGGGATGCATCATTTAACGCTAACTAGCGACGGTGCTGAGCGTGCGTGCATTAACTGCAAACACTTTTTCCCCCCCGGTAGCGGTTAGCAGGCGCGCTAGTTGGTAGGAGGGCCCCGGTAAAGAAAGCATCGGCGTGCACGCTAATTTCTCATCACAAAACTCACTAATCTTTTTTTTTTTTCATAAAGTAAAATATATTTAACTTACCGATTGTACCCCCCCTTTCAAAATAAATATCAATGATTATGCAATTACTCCCAGCGATTGTCTCTTCCTGTTGTACTCATGAAAAGAGTCAAGATGGCGCCAGTAGACTTCCTCCCGCTCAGTGTCCTTTTAAAATCAGCAGGATGTTTACAGCCCGAAACATGGCGAAGGGAGGAGTCTGCTCGTGTTGACAGCCAGCTGCAAATGGCAAATGCATTGACCAATGATAGCGGGCGAGATTGTTTAAATTCGATTATTGCAAAAATCAAATAAAATGTGCCATCTGATTAATACAAGTGTGTTTGTTGTGTACGAAAATGTGTATGCACTATCTACTGTAAAATCGCTCTGGATAACTGACTAAAAAAATGTATGTGTGTGAAAGATAGAGAAGGCGAGAGGCTTTGCTCCTGAGCCAGACTTTAAAATGTGCGGATTCGATTAGCCAAAGGGCACCAGTCTATGGCCCGTGACTTGATAAGTAAAAGTAAATAAATGTTTTTAAATGTCACATGCACCGAATACAACATGTGTGGACTTTACCGTGAAATGCTTATGTACAAGCCCTTTCCCAACAGTGCAGGGTTAAAAAGTAAAGAAAAATGAGCAAAAAAAGTAACAGTAACACAATAAAATAACAATAATGAGACTATATACAAGGAGTACAGAGTCACTGTGCAGGGGTACCAGGTAGTAATGAGACTATATACAAGGAGTACAGAGTCACTGTGCAGGGGTACCAGGTAGTAATGAGACTATATACAAGGAGTAGAGTCACTGTGCAGGGGTACCAGGTAGTAATGAGACTATATACAAGGAGTACAGAGTCACTGTGCAGGGGTACCAGGTAGTAATGAGACTATATACAAGGAGTACAGAGTCACGGTGCAGGGGTACCAGGTAGTAATGAGACTATATACAAGGAGTAGAGTCACTGTGCAGGGGTACCAGGTAGTAATGAGACTATATACAAGGAGTACAGAGTCACTGTGCAGGGGTACCAGGTAGTAATGAGACTATATACAAGGAGTAGAGTCACTGTGCAGGGGTACCAGGTAGTAATGAGACTATATACAAGGAGTACAGAGTCACTGTGCAGGGGTACCAGGTAGTAATGAGACTATATACAAGGAGTACAGAGTCACGGTGCAGGGGTACCAGGTAGTAATGAGACTATATACAAGGAGTAGAGTCACTGTGCAGGGGTACCAGGTAGTAATGAGACTATATACAAGGAGTACAGAGTCACTGTGCAGGGGTACCAGGTAGTAATGAGACTATATACAAGGAGTACAGAGTCACTGTGCAGGGGTACCAGGTAGTAATGAGACTATATACAAGGAGTACCTGTACAGAGTCACGGTGCAGGGGTACCAGGTAGTAATGAGACTATATACAAGGAGTACAGAGTCACAGTGCAGGGGTACCAGGTAGTAATGAGACTATATACAAGGAGTACCAGTCACTGTGCAGGGGTACCAGGTAGTAATGAGACTATATACAAGGAGTACAGAGTCACAGTGCAGGGGTACCAGGTAGTAATGAGACTATATACAAGGAGTACCAGTACAGAGTCACAGTGCAGGGGTACCAGGTAGTAATGAGACTATATACAAGGAGTACCAGTACAGAGTCACTGTGCAGGGGTACCAGGTAGTAATGAGACTATATACAAGGAGTACAGAGTCACTGTGCAGGGGTACCAGGTAGTAATGAGACTATATACAAGGAGTACAGAGTCACTGTGCAGGGGTACCAGGTAGTAATGAGACTATATACAAGGAGTACCAGTACAGAGTCACGGTGCAGGGGTACCAGGTAGTAATGAGACTATATACAAGGAGTACCAGTCACTGTGCAGGGGTACCAGGTAGTAATGAGACTATATACAAGGAGTACAGAGTCACAGTGCAGTGGTACCAGGTAGTAATGAGACTATATACAAGGAGTAGAGTCACTGTGCAGGGGTACCAGGTAGTAATGAGACTATATACAAGGAGTACCAGTACAGAGTCACAGTGCAGGGGTACCAGGTAGTAATGAGACTATATACAAGGAGGACCAGTACAGAGTCACTGTGCAGGGGTACCAGGTAGTAATGAGACTATATACAAGGAGTACAGAGTCACTGTGCAGGGGTACCAGGTAGTAATGAGAGTATATACAAGGAGTACCTGTACAGAGTCACTGTGCAGGGGTACCACATAGTAATGAGACTATATACAAGGAGTACAGAGTCACTGTGCAGGGGTACCAGGTAGTAATGAGACTATATACAAGGAGTAGAGTCACTGTGCAGGGGTACCAGGTAGTAATGAGACTATATACAAGGAGTACCAGTCACTGTGCAGGGGTACCAGGTAGTAATGAGACTATATACAAGGAGTACCAGTACAGAGTCAATGTGCAGGGGTACCAGGTAGTAATGAGACTATATACAAGGAGTAGAGTCACTGTGCAGGGGTACCAGGTAGTAATGAGACTATATACAAGGAGTAGAGTCACTGTGCAGGGGTACCAGGTAGTAATGAGACTATATACAAGGAGTAGAGTCACTGTGCAGGGGTACCAGGTAGTAATGAGACTATATACAAGGAGTAGAGTCACTGTGCATGGGTACCAGGTAGTAATGAGACTATATACAAGGAGTAGAGTCGCTGTGCAGGGGTACCAGGTAGTAATGAGACTATATACAAGGAGTACAGAGTCACGGTGCAGGGGTACCAGGTAGTAATGAGACTATATACAAGGAGTACCAGTACAGAGTCACTGTGCAGGGGTCTGAGGTAGTAATGAGACTATATACAAGGAGTACCAGTACAGAGTCACTGTGCAGGGGTCTGAGGTAGTTATGAGACTATATACAAGGAGTAGAGTCACTGTGCAGGGGTACCAGGTAGTAATGAGACTATATACAAGGAGTACCAGTACAGAGTCACTGTGCAGGGGTCTGAGGTAGTTATGGAAATATGTACAACTAGGCAGTGGTAAACATGACGAGGCAATCAGGATAGATATTGAACAGAGTAGCAGCAGCATATGAGAGAGAGAGAGAGTGTGTGTGTGTGTGTGTGTGTGTGTGTGTGTGTGTGTGTGTGTGTGTGTGTGTGTGTGTGTGTGTGTGTGTGTGTGTGTGTGTGTGTGTGTGTGTGTGTGTGTGTGTGTGTGTGTGTGTGTGTGTCAGAGCGTGGCGCTTGCAACACCAGGGTTGTGGGTTCGATTCCTACCGAGGAAAATTATGAAAATGTATGCATTCAATACTGTAAATCGCTAATACGTTTGTTTCATCACAAAACCGGAGAGGAATATCTGTCCGGTGAAGTCCACATTCAATCAAGTTAACGTTTACAACAATTTATTACACAACCACTGATTTGTTACCGCAAGTCAGCACAAAGACAACAGGCGCACCGCCTCCGCTAATTCCAGCACCATATCAATTTAAACAATATTAAATCAACAAGGCTATATGTACTCTGTGTATATGTGTTTAATAAACTGAAAACAAACGTAAAGATACCAAAAAACAATTGAGTCCAATCAATGTTGCTAAATATCACGTGGCTGTCCATGGAACTGATTATTGACGCACAGAAGTAAAACAGTTTTACTCTCCATAGTTACTTGTCGACGAGTTGAACGCCAATCCTCCTCTCTTTCATGTTGTCAAAACGGTCTATGGCTCTGTCATACAGTATGCTTTACGTTTCTGTTTTCATAGGCTACCTAGCTAAAATGCTTGCTAGCCTACCGTGATCGCATGGACAACATATGAACCAGCTAAGTTAACTAGCAAGTTAATTTGAGCCTACTATACTTCATCTAAGATAAATATTGTAAATATTGAACTTCAATCGTCTCAGGCCGGTGGCACAATATAGGCATTTATGGTTAGATCCGAATCACCGTCACAATCATTGGCCTGTACAGATAATTAAGTCAAAACCACAAATCTAAATCCGCATCTCAATCTATGGTTTAGAAAAGTGCAGATTTAGCAAATAGCCTCTGTAGCACATCAACATAAGCAGACCAGAAACAGACACGTTTTTTTTTCTGACAATGATGACGTTTTGCTTCGGACTGTGATTTGATTGGTGTGAAGCCACGCCTCCCTTGTGGGGGGGGGGGGGGGCAGGACAACCCACAAGTTGAGCTCAGCTCAATGCTGATTGGGCGCGCAAAACACGCCTACCCCCAAACCAGATTAATAGAATCCTTTCATTCAAACCCCCCTTACTGCAACAACAACAAAAATATTGGAATGACATGTCGGTTAAAGACTGAATCATCAGGAAGTAAAATGGCCAATAGGATTTGAGAGAGACTTGTCAGCATCTGTTGCAGTTGCTGCTCAGCGTTTGGCTCATCATGGTTTATTTTCTGCTTCATGGGGTCCGAGGGAGATTAAACTAAATGTTCAACATCATTTGTGCATGCCAGAGTTTACAGAGCATTGAACGTGGATTTGTTTATCTATTTATTTACAGTTTTCATTAATGTTATACGCCTCTCTGTATAGCAGCTGAGGGGAAAACTACAAGTCAGAACCCACTGTGAATTTATAAAGGATGAGCTATGTTTTTTTTCACGTGAATAATTGAGATATAGGATGGCTGAAAAAGGTTATTTATTCAGGTGAGAGAAGGAGTGGGCCAAAATGACAATATTCCCCCTAATGAGTTCAGACAAAGGTCAAACATTCTAGATGAACGAATTACAGTGCTTCTGTGGATCCCAGCCTCCCCACACACTTGGTTATTGATACAGTAATAGTGGATCCCAGCCTCCCCACACACCTGGTTATTGATACAGTAATAGTGGATCCCAGCCTCCCCACACACCTGGTTATTGATACAGTATTAGTGGATCCCAGCCTCCCCATACACCTGGTTATTGATACAGTAGCTCTGTACAAGAGGATCCAGACTGTTGACTGCAACATGGGGACTGAGACTAAATCCTCTGTACAAGAGGATCCAGACTACTGACTGCAACATGGCGACTGGGACTAAATCCTCGGGTCTCACTAGCTCTGTACAAGCTGGTCCAGACTGCTGAATGCAACATGGTGACTGGGACTAAATCCTCTGGTCTCACTAGCTCTGTACAAGAGGATCCAGACTGCTGAACTAAATCCCCGGGTCTCACTAGCTCTGTACAAGAGGATCCAGGCTGCTGACTGCAACATGGTGACTGGGACTAAATCCTCTGGTCTCACTAGCTCTGTACAGAATGGTCCAGACTGCTGACTGCAACATGGCGACAGACTAAATCCTCTGGTCTCACTAGCTCTGTACAAGCTGGTCCAGACTGCTGACTGCAACATGGCGACTGGGACTAAATCCTCGGGTCTCACTAGCTCCGTACAAGAGGATCCAGACTGCTGACTGCAACATGGCGACTGGGACTAAATCCTCTGGTCTCACTAGCTCTGTACAAGAGGATCCAGACTGCTGACTGCAACATGGCGACTGGGACTAAATCCTCTGGTCTCACTAGCTCTGTACAAGAGGATCCAGACTGCTGACTGCAACATGGCGACTAGGACTAAATCCTCTGGTCTCACTAGCTCTGTACAAGAGGATCCAGACTGCTGAACTAAATCCCCGGGTCTCACTAGCTCTGTACAAGAGGATCCAGGCTGCTGACTGCAACATGGTGACTGGGACTAAATCCTCTGGTCTCACTAGCTCTGTACAGAATGGTCCAGACTGCTGACTGCAACATGGCGACTGAGACTAAATCCTCTGGTCTCACTAGCTCTGTACAAGCTGGTCCAGACTGCTGACTGCAACATGGCGACTGGGACTAAATCCTCGGGTCTCACTAGCTCCGTACAAGAGGATCCAGACTGCTGACTGCAACATGGCGACTGGGACTAAATCCTCTGGTCTCACTAGCTCTGTACAAGAGGATCCAGACTGCTGACTGCAACATGGCGACTAGGACTAAATCCTCTTCTTACATTACTGTAACCACAGATGGAGACAGTGAACCTTCACACAGTAACCAATTCTGTAATAGGTATCTTACGACTCCGTACAGTAATCACAATCACACCAGCTCCTCTGCGGTTGTAAAACAGGATGCCTGAGGGGCTTCGCCAAAGATCTGGTGATTTAAAGGGGAGTTTAGCTGTGTTTATTAAACACATATGACCATGTTCAGGGTGTCAACTTACAGGGTGAGAAATTTGGTGCAGGGAGGGAGTTTGGTGCAGATAACCTGATGAGCCAGACCACCTGTAGGGAGGGAGTTTGGTGCAGATAACCTGATGTACCAGACCATCTATCTGTCTGGAGGGAGTTTGGTGCAGATAACCTGATGAGCCAGACCACCTGTAGGGAGGGAGTTTGGTGCAGATAACCTGATGAACGAGACCATCTGTAGGGAGGGAGTTAGGTGCAGATAACCTGATGAACCAGACCACTTGTAGGGAGGGAGTTTGGTGCAGATAACCTGATGAACCAGACCATCTATCTGGAGGGAGTTTGGTGCAGATAACCTGATGAACCAGACCACCTGTAGGGAGGGAGGGAGTTTGGTGCAGATAACCTGATGAACCAGACCACCTGTAGGGAGGGAGGGAGTTTGGTGCAGATAACCTGATGAACCAGACTACCTGTAGGGAGGGAGTTTGGTGCAGATAACCTGATGAACCAGACCACTTGTAGGGAGGGAGTTTGGTGCAGATAACCTGATGAACCAGACCACCTGTAAGGAGGGAGTTTGGTGCAGATAACCTGATGAACCAGACCACCTGTAGGGAGGGAGTTTGGTGCAGATAACCTGATGAACCAGACCATATATCTGGAGGGAGGGAGTTTGGTGCAGATAACCTGATGAACCAGACCACCTGTAGGGAGGGAGTTTGGTGCAGATAACCTGATGAGCCAGACCATCTGTAGGGAGGGAGTTTGGTGCAGATAACCTGATGAACCAGACCACCTATCTATCTGGAGAGAGTTTGGTGCAGATAACCTGATGAACCAGACCACCTGTAGGGAGGGAGTTTGGTGCAGATAACCTGATGAACCAGACCATCTGTAGGGAGGGAGTTTGGTGCAGATAACCTGATAAACCAGACCACCTGTAGGGAGGGAGTTTGGTGCAGATAACCTGATGAACCAGACCACCTGTAGGGAGGGAGTTTGGTGCAGATAACCTGATAAACCAGACCACCTGTAGGGAGGGAGTTTGGTGCAGATAACCTGATGAACCAGACCATCTATCTGGAGGGAGTTTGGTGCAGATAACCTGATAAACCAGACCACCTGTAGGGAGGGTGTTTGGTGCAGATAACCTGATGAACCAGACCACCTGTAGGGAGGGAGTTTGGTGCAGATAACCTGATAAACCAGACCATCTATCTGGAGGGAGTTTGGTGCAGATAACCTGATGAACCAGACCATCTATCTGGAGGGAGTTTGGTTCAGATAACCTGATGAACCAGACCATCTCTAGGGAGGGAGTTTGGTGCAGATAACCTGATGAACCATACCACCTGTAGGGAGGGAGGGAGTTTGGTGCAGATAACCTGATGAACCAGACCATCTATCTGGAGGGAGTTTGGTGCAGATAACCTGATGAACCAGACCATCTGTAGGGAGGGAGTTTGGTGCAGATAACCTGATGAACCAGACCATCTATCTGGAGGGAGTTTGGTGCAGATAACCTGATGAACCAGACCACCTGGAGGGAGGGAGTTTGGTGCAGATAACCTGATCACTGCAGTTTATATAATATTTTGTATCCCTCTAAAACTGGTGCTTGTTCAATTCTGAATATCGGTTTGTCAACGGTTTGTCTTGTTAGTAGAGTTACCATGGAAGACCTAGTCCTACTTTCTATTGGACATACAGTTTAAAATCCTCTGTGGACAGGGCTTCCCTATTCTACTGTGGGTCAGGGCTTCCCTATTCTACTGTGGGTCAGGGCTTCCCTATTCTACTGTGGGTCAGGGCTTCTCTATTCTACTGTGGGTCAGGGCTTCTCTATTCTACTGTGGGTCAGGGCTTCCCTATTCTACTGTGGGTCAGGGCTTCCCTATTCTACTGTGGGTCAGGGCTTCCCTATTCTACTGTGGGTCAGGGCTTCCCTATTCTACTGTGGGTCAGGGCTTCCCTATTCTACTGTGGTCAGGGCTTCCCTATTCTACTGTGATCAGGGCTTCCCTATTCTACTGTGGTCAGGGCTTCCCTATTCTACTGTGGGTCAGGGCTTCTCTATTCTACTGTGGGTCAGGGCTTCCCTATTCTACTGTGGATCAGGGCTTCTCGATTCTACTGTGGTCAGGGCTTCCCTATTCTACTGTGGGTCAGGGCTTCTCTATTCTACTGTGATCAGGGCTTCCCTATTCTACTGTGGTCAGGGCTTCCCTATTATATTGTGGATCAGGGCTTCTCTATTCTACTGTGGGTCAGGGCTTGCCTATTCTACTGTGGATCAGGGCTTCTCGCTTCTACTGTGGTCAGGGCTTCCCTATTCTACTGGGGGTCAGGGCTTCTCTATTCTACTGTGGGTCAGGGCTTCTCTATTCTACTGTGGGTCAGGGCTTCTCTATTCTACTGTGGGTCAGGGCTTCCCTATTCTACTGTGGGTCAGGGCTTCCCTATTCTACTGTGGGTCAGGGCTTCCCTATTCTACTGTGGGTCAGGGCTTCCCTATTCTACTGTGGGTCAGGGCTTCCCTATTCTACTGTGGTCAGGGCTTCCCTATTCTACTGTGATCAGGGCTTCCCTATTCTACTGTGGTCAGGGCTTCCCTATTCTACTGTGGGTCAGGGCTTCTCTATTCTACTGTGGGTCAGGGCTTCCCTATTCTACTGTGGATCAGGGCTTCTCGATTCTACTGTGGTCAGGGCTTCCCTATTCTACTGTGGGTCAGGGCTTCTCTATTCTACTGTGATCAGGGCTTCCCTATTCTACTGTGGTCAGGGCTTCCCTATTATATTGTGGATCAGGGCTTCTCTATTCTACTGTGGGTCAGGGCTTGCCTATTCTACTGTGGGTCAGGGCTTCCCTATTCTACTGTGGGTCAGGGCTTCTCTATTCTACTGTGGGTCAGGGCTTCTCTATTCTACTGTGGGTCAGGGCTTCTCTATTCTACTGTGGGTCAGGGCTTCTCTATTCTACTGTGGGTCAGGGCTTCCCTATTCTACTGTGGGTCAGGGCTTCCCTATTCTACTGTGGGTCAGGGCTTCCCTATTCTACTGTGGGTCAGGGCTTCTCTATTCTACTGTGGGTCAGGGCTTCTCTATTCTACTGTGGGTCAGGGCTTCCCTATTCTACTGTGGGTCAGGGCTTCCCTATTCTACTGTGGGTCAGGGCTTCCCTATTCTACTGTGGGTCAGGGCTTCCCTATTCTACTGTGGTCAGGGCTTCCCTATTCTACTGTGGGTCAGGGCTTCTCTATTCTACTGTGGGTCAGGGCTTCCCTATTCTACTGTGGATCAGGGCTTCTCGATTCTACTGTGGTCAGGGCTTCCCTATTCTACTGTGGGTCAGGGCTTCTCTATTCTACTGTGATCAGGGCTTCCCTATTCTACTGTGGTCAGGGCTTCCCTATTATATTGTGGATCAGGGCTTCTCTATTCTACTGTGGGTCAGGGCTTGCCTATTCTACTGTGGATCAGGGCTTCTCGCTTCTACTGTGGTCAGGGCTTCCCTATTCTACTGGGGGTCAGGGCTTCTCGATTCTACTGTGGTCAGGGCTTCCCTATTCTACTGTGGGTCAGGGCTTCTCGATTCTACTGTGGTCAGGGCTTCCCTATTCTACTGTGGGTCAGGGCTTCTCGATTCTACTGTGGTCAGGGCTTCCCTATTCTATTGTGGGTCAGGGCTTCCCTATTCTACTGTGGGTCAGGGCTTCTCTATTCTACTGTGGGTCAGGGCTTCCATATTCTACTGTGGTCAGGGCTTCCTTATTCTACTGTGCTCAGGGCTTCCCTATTCTACTGTGGTCAGGGCTTCCCTATTCTACTGTGGTTCAGGGCTTCCCTATTCTACTGTGGGTAAGGGCTTCTCTATTCTACTGTGGGTCAGGGCTTCCCTATTCTACTGTGGATCAGGGCTTCCCTATTCTACTGTGGATCAGGGCTTCCCTATTCTACTCTCCATATCGTATTTGTATTTGACATACAGTATTACATTCTCTGTGGGTCAGGGCTTCTCTATTCTACTGTGGTCAGGGCTTCCCTATTCTACTGTGATCAGGGCTTCCCTATTCTACTGTGATCAGGGCTTCCCTATTCTACTGTGGTCAGGGCTTCCCTATTCTACTGTGGATCAGGGCTTCTCTATTCTACTGTGGTCAGGGCTTCCCTATTCTACTGTGGATCAGGGCTTCCCTATTCTACTGTGGGTCAGGGCTTCCCTATTCTACTGTGGATCAGGGCTTCTCGATTCTACTGTGGTCAGGGCTTCCCTATTCTACTGTGGGTCAGGGCTTCTCTATTGTACTGTGGTCAGGGCTTCCCTATTCTACTCTACATATAGTCTTTGTATTTGACATACAGTATAACACCCTCTGTGGTCAGGGCTTCCCTATTCTACTGTGGTTCAGGGCTTCCCTATTCTACTGTGGTCAGGGCTTCCCTATTCTACTGTGGTCAGGGCTTCCCTATTCTACTGTGGTCAGGGCTTCCCTATTCTACTGTGGGTCAGGGCTTCCCTATTCTACTGTGGGTCAGGACTTCCCTATTCTACTGTGGTCAGGGTTTCCCTATTCTACTGTGGGTCAGGGCTTCCCTATTCTACTGTGGTTCAGGGCTTTCCTATTCTACTGTGGTTCAGGGCTTCCCTATTCTACTGTGGGTCAGGGCTTCTCTATTCTACTGTGGGGCAGGGCTTCCCTATTCTACTGTGGATCAGGGCTTCCCTATTCTACTGTGGATCAGGGCTTCCCTATTCTACTGTGGATCAGGGCTTCCCTATTCTACTCTCCATATCGTCTTTGTATTTGACATACAGTATTACATTCTCTGTGGGTCAGGGCTTCTCTATTCTACTGTGGTCAGGGCTTCCCTATTCTACTGTGATCAGGGCTTCCCTATTCTACTGTGGTCAGGGCTTCCCTATTCTACTGTGGATCAGGGCTTCTCTATTCTACTGTGGGTCAGGGCTTCCCTATTCTACTGTGGATCAGGGCTTCTCGATTCTACTGTGGTCAGGGCTTCCCTATTCTACTGTGGGTCAGGGCTTCTCTATTCTACTGTGGTCAGGGCTTCCCTATTCTAGTGTGGGTCAGGGCTTCTCTATTCTACTGTGGTCAGGGCTTCCCTATTCTACTGTGGGTCAGGGCTTCCCTATTCTACTGTGGTCAGGGCTTCCCTAATCTACTGTGGGTCAGGGCTTCTCTATTCTACTGTGGTCAGGGCTTCCCTATTCTACTGTGGTCAGGGCTTCTCTATTCTACTGTGGTCAGGGCTTCCCTATTCTACTGTGGGTCAGGGCGGCCCCTGATTCTCCTCTCCATATAGTCTTGCCAAGGGACTCACTAATGAGGAGTGAAACAAACCCAAGTTATATCTCTTGCAAATATTTAGAGATGACTCCCGCTGTCCTTAATCCCATGATGCATATTGCTAATAGCTTCCTAATGTGTTTAATCTTAATATATTCAATGATGATCCGAACCCAGTGGAGTTGTCAACCCTTCAGACAGTGGGATACCTTCCTGGAGCTTCTGGTGTGTAAGTTAGAGAAGAGACGCCCTCATTAAATCCCCCCCCCCCCCCCCACTGCATGTTGGGTAGTCTGCTCTGGAGCGGATAGAGAGAGAAAGGATGTTTTAGTTCGCCCCACAGCAATTAAACTGTCATCCTGCAGAAGCTGGCCCACATCCATTTAAATGAATGTCATCCTGCAGTAGCTGGCCCACGGCAATTAAACTGTCATCCTGCAGTAGCTGGCCCACGGCAATTAAACTGTCATCCTGCAGTAGCTGGCCCACGGCAATTAAACTGTCATCCTGCAGTAGCTGGCCCACGGCAATTAAACTGTCATCCTGCAGTAGCTGGCCCACGGCAATTAAACTGTCATCCTGCAGTAGCTAGCCCACGGCAATTAAACTGTCATCCTGCAGTAGCTGTCCCACATCCATTTAACTGTCATCCTGCAGTAGCTGTCCCACATCCATTTAACTGTCATCCTGCAGTAGCTGGCCCACAGCCATTTAACTGTCATCCTGCAGTAGCTGGCCCACATCCATTAAACTGTCATCCTGCAGTAGCTGGCCCACAGCCATTTAACTGTCATCCTGCAGTAGCAACAGTACTACTGCGATAAAACTTAACAGAATGGGAGGTTGATGTGTTCCAGACCGACTAATTTGGTCTGGAGAGGGGTCATCTGGAGAGGGGTCACGTCTCCCGAAAACCACATCTGGAGAATGGTCACGTCTCACATCTGGAGAGGGGTCACGTCTCCCGAACCACCTGGAGAGGGGTCACGTCTCACAAACCACATCTGCAGAGGGGTCACATCTCACATCTGGAGAGGGGTCACGTCTCACGAACCACCTGGAGAGGGGTCACGTCTCATGAACCACCTGGAGAGGGGTCACGTCTCACAAACCACCTGGAGAGGGGTCACGTCTCACGAACCACCTGGAGAGGGGTCATGTCTCACGAACCACCTGGAGAGGGGTCACGTCTCACGAACCACCTGGAGAGGGGTCACGTCTCACGAACCACATCTGCACGATGTGATGATGATCCTGTAATAAGCCTCATCTGGAGAGGGGTGTGATGATGTGATGATGATCCTGTAATAAGCCTGGACAGATTTGGGGATTTGTGTATCTGGAAGACACCCAATATCAGGGCAGCAGTGAGTCCAGTCCAGAGGTGGGTGGTTGCTGGCAGTGGTGCCACTAAGGGATCAGCTTGGATAGATAGTGGTACCACTATGTGATCAGCTTGGATAGATATATGGTATCTGGCAGTGGTGCCACTATGGGATCAGCTTGGATAGATAGATGGTATCTGGCAGTGGTACCACTATGGGATCAGCTTGGATAGATAGATGGTAGCTGGTAGTGGTACCACTATGGGATCAGCTTGGATAGATAGATAGTATCTGGCAGTGGTACCACTATGGGATCAGCTTGGATAGATAGATGGTAGCTGGCAGTGGTACCACTATGGGATCAGCTTGGATAGATAGATGGTAGCTGGCAGTGGTACCACTATGGGATCAGCTTGGATAGATAGATGGTAGCTGGCAGTGGTACCACTATGGGATCAGCTTGGATAGATAGATGGTATCTGGCAGTGGTACCACTATGGGATCAGCTTGGATAGATAGATGGTATCTGGCAGTGGTACCACTATGGGATCAGCTTGGATAGATAGATGGTAGCTGGCAGTGGTACCACTATGGGATCAGCTTGGATAGATAGATGGTATCTGGTAGTGGCACCACTATGGGATCAGCTTGGATAGATAGATGGTAGCTGGCAGTGGTACCACTATGGGATCAGCTTGGATAGATAGATGGTAGCTGGCAGTGGTACCACTATGGGATCAGCTTGGATAGATGGTAGCTGGCAGTGGTACCACTATGGGATCAGCTTGGATAGATAGATGGTATCTGGCAGTGGTACCACTATAGGATCAGCTTGGATAGATAGATGGTAGCTGGCAGTGGTACCACTATGGGATCAGCTTGGATAGATGGTAGCTGGCAGTGGTACCACTATGGGATCAGCTTGGATAGATAGATGGTAGCTGGCAGTGGTACCACTATGGGATCAGCTTGGATAGATAGATAGTATCTGGCAGTGGTACCACTATGGGATCAGCTTGGATAGATAGATGGTAGCTGGCAGTGGTACCACCATGGGATCAGCTTGGATATATAGATGGTAGCTGGCAGTGGTACCACTATGGGATCAGCTTGGATAGATAGATGGTAGCTGGCAGTGGTACCACTATGGGATCAGCTTGGATAGATAGATGGTAGCTGGCAGTGGTACCACTATGGGATCAGCTTGGATAGATAGATGGTAGCTGGCAGTGGTACCACTATGGGATCAGCTTGGATAGATAGATGGTAGCTGGCAGTGGTACCACTATGGGATCAGCTTGGATAGATAGATGGTATCTGGTAGTGGTACCACTATGGGATCAGCTTGGATAGATAGATGGTATCTGGTAGTGGTACCACTATGGGATCAGCTTGGATAGATAGATGGTAGCTGGCAGTGGTACCACTATGGGATCAGCTTGGATAGATAGATGGTAGCTGGCAGTGGTACCACTATGGGATCAGCTTGGATAGATAGATGGTAGCTGGCAGTGGTACCACTATGGGATCAGCTTGGATAGATAGATGGTAGCTGGCAGTGGTACCACTATGGGATCAGCTTGGATAGATAGATGGTAGCTGGTAGTGGTACCACTATGGGATCAGCTTGGATAGATAGATGGTAGCTGGCAGTGGTACCACTATGGGATCAGCTTGGATAGATAGATGGTAGCTGGCAGTGGTACCACTATGGGATCAGCTTGGATAGATGGTAGCTGGCAGTGGTACCACTATGGGATCAGCTTGGATAGATAGATGGTAGCTGGTAGTGGTACCACTATGGGATCAGCTTGGATAGATAGATGGTATCTGGCAGTGGTACCACTATGGGATCAGCTTGGATAGATAGATGGTATCTGGCAGTGGTACCACTATGGGATCAGCTTGGATAGATAGATGGTATCTGGCAGTGGTACCACTATGGGATCAGCTTGGATAGATAGATGGTAGCTGGCAGTGGTACCACTATGGGATCAGCTTGGATAGATAGATGGTAGCTGGCAGTGGTACCACTATGGGATCAGCTTGGATATATAGATGGTAGCTGGCAGTGGTACCACTATGGGATCAGCTTGGATAGATAGATGGTATCTGGCAGTGGTACCACTATGGGATCAGCTTGGATAGATAGGTGGTAGCTGGCAGTGGTACCACTATGGGATCAGCTTGGATAGATAGATGGTAGCTGGCAGTGGTACCACTATGGGATCAGCTTGGATAGATAGATGGTATCTGGCAGTGGTACCACTATGGGATCAGCGTGGATAGATAGATGGTAGCTGGCAGTGGTACCACTATGGGATCAGCTTGGATAGATGGTAGCTGGCAGTGGTACCACTATGGGATCAGCTTGGATAGATAGATGGTAGCTGGCAGTGGTACCACTATGGGATCAGCTTGGATAGATAGATGGTAGCTGGCAGTGGTACCACTATGGGATCAGCTTGGATAGATAGATGGTAGCTGGCAGTGGTACCACTATGGGATCAGCTTGGATAGATAGATGGTAGCTGGCAGTGGTACCACTATGGGATCAGCTTGGATAGATAGGTGGTAGCTGGTAGTGGTACCACTATGGGATCAGCTTGGATAGATAGATGGTATCTGGCAGTGGTACCACTATGGGATCAGCTTGGATAGATAGGTGGTAGCTGGTAGTGGTACCACTATGGGATCAGCTTGGATAGATAGATGGTATCTGGCAGTGGTACCACTATGGGATCAGCTTGGATAGATAGGTGGTATCTGGCAGTGGTACCACTATGGGATCAGCTTGGATAGATAGATGGTAGCTGGCAGTGGTACCACTATGGGATGAGCTTGGATAGATAGATGATAGCTGTTATTTACTTGTCTTAACCGATCGCTGCCTCCCTCTGAGACTGATGTACACAGCTGCTGTTTTGTAATGGGGCTCGGCTGACACACACACACACACACACACACACACACACACACACACACACACACACACGGCGTTATAATTTAGTCTGGCTCGCCCAGTGATGCCCACCGTTTCACCTAACATGCTTGGTAATGATCCTCTGCCAATGTCAGAGAGCCTGATTTACCAGAGGACGTGAGGGGGGGGTAAATGTCCAGATGGATTATTTAATCAATTATAACTACGACTGTTTATCTGTGTAGAGGTATTAGCCCGTCTGACTGTTTATCTGTGTAGAGGTATTCGCCCGTCTGACTGTTTATCTGTGTAGAGGTATTAGCCTGTCTGACTGTTTATCTGTGTAGAGGTATTAGCCTGTCTGAGTGTTTATCTGTGTAGAGGTATTCGCCTGTCTGAGTGTTTATCTGTGTAGAGGTATTAGCCTGTCTGACTGTTTATCTGTGTAGAGGTATTAGCCTGTCTGACTGTTTATCTGTGTAGAGGTATTAGCCTGTCTGACTGTTTATCTGTGTAGAGGTATTCGCCTGTCTGACTGTTTATCTGTGTAGAGGTATTAGCCTGTCTGACTGTTTATCTGTGTAGAGGTATTAGCCTGACTGACTGTTTATCTGTGTAGAGGTATTAGCCTGTCTGACTGTTTATCTGTGTAGAGGTATTAGCCTGTCTGACTGTTTATCTGTGTAGAGGTATTAGCCTGTCTGACTGTTTATCTGTGTAGAGGTATTAGCCTGTCTGAGTGTGTTAAGAGCAGTTGGGGTGGTGGAACTTTGGCCTCCAATGGCTGCTAGGATAAATTCTAGGCCTGTAGTTTCAACAGATTCAATACACAGCTACACATCAACAACAACACAGCAACAACAACACAACAACACATCAACAACAACACAGCAACACAACAACACAACAACAGAACAACACATCAACACAACACAACACAACAACACAGCAACACATCAACACAGCAACAACATCAACACAGCAACACAACACAACAACACAGCAACACATCAACACAACAACAACATCAACAGAACAACACATCAACACAACACAACAACAGCAACACATCAACACATTAACACAGCAACACAATAACACAACAACAACACAGCAACAACACAGCACCACAACAACACATTAACACAGCAACAACACAGCAACAACAACACAGCAACACAACAACACAACACAGCAACACAACAACACAACAACAACACAGCAACAACAACACAGCAACAACAACAACAACAACAACACAGCAACAACAACAACACAGCAACACATTAACACAGCAACACAACAACACAGCATCACAACAACACAACAACACATTAACACCAACAACACAGCAACACAACAACACATCAACACAGCAACACATCAACACAACAACACATCAACACATCAACACAACACAGCAACACAACAACACAGCAACACATCAACACATCAACAAAACAACACATTAACACAGCAACACAACAACACATCAACACATCAACACAACACAGCAACACAACAACACAGCAACACATCAACACATCAACAAAACAACACATCAACACAACAACACAACAACACATCAACACATCAACACAGCAACACATCAACAAAACAACACATCAACACAACAACACATCAACACAGCAACACAGCAACACAACAACACATCAACACAACACATCAACACAGCAACACATCAACACAACAACACATCAACACATCAACACAACAACACAGCAACACAGCAACACATCAACACATCAACACAACAACACATCAACACCAACAACACATCAACACAGCAACACAGCAACACATCAACACAGCAACACAGCAACACAACAACACATCAACACATTAACACAATGACACATCAACACATCAACACCAACAACACATCAACACATTAACACAACAACACATCAACAACAACACATCAACACATTAACACAATGACACAACACATCAACACATCAACACATTAACACATCAACAACAACACATCAACACATCAACACAGCAACACAACAACACAACGACACATTAACACAACAACACATCAACACATTAACACCAACAACACATCAACACATTAACACCAACAACACAACAACACATTAACACAACAACACAACACAACACAACAACACATCAACACAACACAACATTAACAACAACACATCAACACAACACATCAACAACAACACAACAACACAACAGCAACACAACAACACATCAACACATCAACAACAACACATCAACACAACAACACAGCAACACAACACAGCAACACAACAACACATTAACACATCAACACATCACCACAACACAACATTAACACCAACAACACAGCAACACAACACAGCAACACAGCAACACAACAACACATTAACAACAACAACAACATGAAGGAAACATGACAACAAATGTATCAAATATTTGTTTATTTCTTTTATAAAATCACTTTACAAAATGTTGATGTTTCTATTGGAATGTTAATCTCTATAAAATGATGTCTGTAAATGACCAGGGTGGAGGAAGAGAACAGGCAGGAAGAGAAAAGTGTCTGAATTAGCCTGGTCCCAGATCAGTTTGTGCTGCGCTACAATGATCATAACAGGAGTTGGCAAGACACTACATACAGATCTGTTCCTAGTAAACACAGGCAGGAATCTGTCTGTTACAGATCAGATGGAGTCACGTCCAGTGTTTAGACAATAAGGTCACCTAAACACCAGCTACTGTAGCAGTCAGTGTTACTGGGGACACAGAGAAGATCTTCACTAAAATGGGAACTCCTCTGTTAAAGGCAACAATACAATCATTCTGAAGTGGCTTTTCTTTAAAAGGCAACAATCATTTCATCCTAGAACAGCAACAGGGGAATCAGAGGCTTGCATCCCAAATGGCACCCGGTCCCCTTTATAGTGCACTACCTTTGACCAGGGCCCATAGGCAATAGGGCCCATAGGGAATAGGGTACCATTTGAACAGGGCCCATAGGGAATAGGGTACCATTTGAACAGGGCCCATAGGGAATAGGGTACTATTTGAACAGGGCCCATAGGGAATAGGGTACTATTTGAACAGGGCCCATAGGGAATAGGGTACTATTTGAACAGGGCCCATAGGGAATAGGGCCCACAGGGAATAGGGTGCCATTTGAACAGGGCCCATAGGGAATAGCGTGTCATTTGAACAGGGCCCATAGGGAATAGGGGGGCATTTGGGACACAACCCAGAATGAGAACAGGATCAGAGAGAGATTAGATTTCAGCTCAAACACATATTGCACCATGAGAATTAACCCATAGGGTTCTGACACACACACACACACACACCATGTGCTGAGATAGCTCATCTGTTGTTTGTCACGAGGCCCACTAGCTCTGGTCCAGGGTGTTAGTGCAGCCTGTTCAGGAGGCTCAGTGTTAGAGAGCAGCACTAATGCCCTGGACCAGAGCTAGTGGCTACATCCTGGACTGTACAGTCACACTACAGTCACACTACAGTCACACTACACAGTCACACTTCACACAGTCACACTACACAGTCACACCTCACACAGTCACACTACACAGTCACACTACAGTCACACCTCACACTACAGTCACACCTCACACAGTCACACTACACAGTCACACAGTCACACTACACAGTCACACCTCACACAGTCACACCACACAGTCACACTACAGTCACACTACACAGTCACACTACACAGTCACACCTCACACAGTCACACTACACAGTCACACCTCACACAGTCACACTACACAGTCACACTACAGTCACACTACACAGTCACACCTCACACAGTAACACTACACAGTCGCATTACACAGTCACACCTCACACAGTCACACCACACACAGTCACATTACACAGTCACACCTCACACAGTCACACTACACAGTCACACTACACAGTCACACCTCACACAGTCACACTACACAGTCACACTACACAGTCACACTACACAGTCACACCTCACACAGTAACACTACACAGTCACATTACACAGTCACACCTCACACAGTCACACCACACACAGTCACATTACACAGTCACACCTCACAGTCACACTACACAGTCACACTACACAGTCACACCTCACACAGTCACACTACACAGTCACATTACACAGTCACACCTCACAGTCACACCTCACACAGTCACACTACACAGTCACACTGGCACACCTCACACAGTCCACACCTCACACAGTCACACTACACAGTCACACTACACAGTCACACCTCACACAGTCACACACTACAGTCACACCACACAGTCACACCTCAGTCACACTACACAGTCACACCTCACACAGTCACACCTCACACAGCTCTCACCTACAGTCACACAGTCCTCACCTACAGTCACACACCATATAATCACACAGCCCTCACCTACAGTCACACAGCTCTCACCTACAGTCACACAGCTCTCACCTAGTCACACACCTACAGTCACACAGCCCTCACCTACAGTCACACAGCCCTCACCTACAGTCACACAGCCCTCACCTACA